>NC_045426.1:595087817-595330317 GCF_902635505.1 Sarcophilus harrisii | reverse complement strand
TTCTGATATCTGCTATTGAGATCAACATTCTATTAGAATAATTATGATGATTCCCATGGATCTATATGGATCTAGCTATTTAGTGAACATATGGACAAAAAGGGGATGCATATTATTGAACTAAGACCCATATCTTTTAGGAATTATTTGAATATCACAATGTAATTTGAGAAGACAACTCACTGAAGTGTTAAAATATTTTTCATAGAATTCTAAAAGAATGGAATTAATATTAGCTTTTCATTTTGAATTATGCCCACTTAAGTCAGTATAGCAGCTGACAAGATAGCTTAGTATATGCAGTGGAAATATGTTCTGTCCACTGAGGTTCTGAATATTCAGGCATGCCATGATTACATGCTTATACTTTAAATGGGATCCCAAAGTAGTAATATAAAGTTGGGAACAAGCATTTAAACTTTTGGGGTTAAGGAGGAAGGTTTATCAACTTATTAATTTTCTGTTTTGTGCCATACACTGTACCTTCAAATTGTTGGTATAAACAGTTTAATATTCAGGACAGTAGAACTAGAAAAGTGATATGTGGACATCATGTGGAACTAATTGGTCCTTCATCTTCTATTAACAAGGCAAAATACGTTTTAACAAATCAGAAATGCCAGTGCTCTCTCCTCCTGAAATGCTTCTATGAAGATGAAATTGGCCACTAAAGCTTACAAGACATGTGTGCATGAAATTATAAATGCCTTAATTATGCACCCACACTAATAAGATAATAGACACATCTTATGAGTTATCAGAAATGACTGTGTATGGCTTGTTTTATCATAGGTAACGCCAGCATCAAAGCAACACAAAATAAAACATGACAATCCATTTGTAAGGCAATCATAAGAAATAACTTCACCCTCAAAAAGTTTGGATGAAATGAGGAAAAATAAACAAATAAATTATTATAATTCAAATGGAAAAATTGAACAAGATGAGGCCAATGAGAATTTCCAAAAAATAACTACAGAACATATACATAACCACAATGAATTTTTAAAAGGAGATTGGTTTACTTAGACTGGAATTTTAGAAAGTAATTTTTTTAATCCAAAGGCATAGATACAACTAACAGACTGTAGTTGTATTTAGTTGGTAATGAAAATAGAGTTACAAAGTGATCTTTTCTATTACTCAACCTGTCAGAAAATAAACTTATTATCTTTCCTGGTTAAGTCTTCTTTTTTTCTCAACTTTTCTATTACTATCAAGTGAAAAAATCATTCTCCCTGTCATTAAGGCTAACAATTGGTACTTAAAATATGTTTGCTTAGAAGACTCCTTATCTTGAGTAGAGCTGGGACATTGGCTCACTATGATTTCTTCTTTGATTTTATAATTAGGATGCAAGCTGGTACATTTCTTTTTTAACCTCAGACTATTTGCAGGAGTTATCTGCATTATACTTCTTCCTGTAAGTCTATCATCTTGGCTTCCATTCCTTTGAAATCTTAAAAATCTTGATAGTAGAATGCAAGCTTGGTAAAACCTTTAAGCATGGTCATAGGGATAATTGCTTTATGTCTTCTGAGGACCAGTAAGATGAAAGATACTCACTTCCAAAAGATTGACCACCTAGTGATCATTTCTTTTCATCACAGAAATTCATTAGAAAAGCATCTAGTAAGGAAATTTGGTCTATATGGATAGAGACAGTACTTACATTGATGATTAACAGGAAGTTTGAAAGTATCAAAGTGAATGGTGCAAAACTTATAGAGATAGGGCTGCTCTTCCTAGCACCACCAAGACCAACTACCAACCTGCTGCCATTGATGGGTCAAGCAATCTGAAGGGCCCGAGTAATAGCAGAATGACTAATTTATACCATAGGCCCTGCTAATGTTGTCAAATTGTACAATAGATTTAAAAGCTTTCCAATGTCTATATTCCCTCTGCCTCTTTAGGAGTCATAGCTACTAATGATTCCCCCAAAATTCATCAAATCAATAAAGTTTCCACTATTATTAAAGAATTTAATATCAGAAAGTTATACTTTTATTAATTAAAAATGAGAAAGTACACTAACATCTAAATTGTCACCGAAACCTGAGGCTTGTTGTAATTTTTACTCTCTCCTAAATCTAAAGCCTAACTGGTATTTCAGATCCACGGAACTGAAGAATGTGCTGTTTTCTGTATGAATACTTAGGATTTAGCATATTGTTTTGTGCATAAGTATTTAATACATATTTTATTCATTCATTTGATCACTTATGTTTTTTCATTTATCATTCATTCAATGATTTATTATCCATTAGATTAATATGAATTAGTGATTTTGACTACACACTATCTACACATTTCATTCAATTCAAAGAGCCTATTATTTCAGTATTGTACTCTCCCCCTTTTCATTTAGTCTAAACGAGAATCTACTATTAGATTACTTTATATATGCATATTTTAGATTAACTGAATTGTTCTCATCCATTTAGGCGTTTTCTTTTCCCTTATTCTATCAGTTTTTGTTGTAGCATCATTATCTTTTATTAACAAAAAAAAAAAAAAAACTTACAAATGCTACTAATAGTCTGGATGTTACATATGGAATAATTTAGAAGATGTATTGTCCCAATATATCACCAGGTTGTTTCTACATTGCTAATGTATTAGTGTAATACATCATCACAACACCATCCTGATGTTGCAGTGCAATAATGAATCATCAGAATAATGTTAGCAAGTACATACTAATGGCTTACATACTTTGTTAGCTCTCTTGCAAAATGAAGCAAAAAGGTTAATTTAAAAGATGGGATAGAGAAAATGAGACCTTATCTGCTAGTAGTTTCAAGATGATTTGTACTTTTTGATATGAAGGCCATAAAATAATTGAAATTTGAGGTTTATAATTAGTTTAATTTAGTGAACTACATATGTGAATCAGAAGCAAATATGAACATCACAATTCTACATTGATGTGCCTGTCAGGTTCAGTTATCTATTTCTTTGCCATTGGAATGCCATTGTACTGAATTAGAGAGGACTCTGACACTACATTTTAATTACAGTTTTTTCAATGCCACTTCAAATGTATGGCTCTACCTTGACAAGTGCATATAGGAATAATGCAGAACATTGCCAAAAATTAGTATTTGAAAAACATCCATGTCAATGTCATTATGTTCTTTTTCATGGAAAAAATTAACATTTTTGCAATTTACATTTTTTATTCATAGTGGAAAGTTTCCCATGTTTAAACTCTAAAATATTGGCAAGCTTTGATCATCTCTAAAATTTAGACATAGGATTCAACTTGGACAATTCACTTTATTTTACAGATGAGGAAACTGGAGCTTACAGTGATTCAGTGATTCTTTTAAGCATACACAAGAAGTAAATAGGAAAGCAGAGATTTAAACCTGTCTGATTCTCACTCTATAGTTATTTAGTCTGCCCAATTTTTCTCTCTGTATTAGTATAAAAGATATAAGATTCTACTACTCTTTATTTTCAAAATATTCATTGTTTTTCTTGTGACTTAACTTTCTTTCTTATTTAATTTTCTTTTATGTATATCACAATACATAGAAGAAAATAAGTGATTTTGTGAATTCCTGGAATCAGTTTCTCCATCCTTATAATATTTTTACTGTAATCTACCATCCCTCCAGTTATCATTCTATATCTACATTTATTTTCTTAGCCAACCTTCTTGGAAAAGTAAATAATACTTGCTGTTTCCATTGTTTGCCCTTTAACTCTATAAATCTTTGCAATTTGGTGACTGTTCTCATCACTCAGTTAAACTTTCTCTCCAAAATTACTAGTAGTACCTAAAATACCGAATCTGATTGTCTTTTCTGTAATATCATAGTTATCAACTTATTTCTTCCACTTAATACTATTACCCATCCACTTATACTAAATAATTTATTCTCTTCTCTCCAGATTTTTATGGTATGACTCTTTAGATTAGCCCAGTATGACTTTTATATATCTATATAACTATTCCTTTTGGTTCTCTTTCTCCTTATCACAATCATAGTCACTATCATCAAACACTATACTCATCATCATCATTATCATCATTGTCATCATCATCATCATCACCATCATCTATATCATACCTCCATCTGTAGAGGGCCACAGATGGGGGGAAGACTCTAGGTGAAGTATAAAGTCCCTTCATTCCAAAGGAAATCTGCTGACGATATCTGATTCGGCTCCCTATCTTCCCTAAGGACCCTTGGCCTTCCCAAAAAATCAGGATGCAGTGAAAACCTGTTTTGCAGTTAAAGCAGAGTAATACCAAGTGGCAGAGAGTCATCTACATAAAATAGCAAGTTGTTTATGTGGTCCCACATGTGCAGTATATAGTTAGCACATGCGCAGTATTCTTATAGTGGTGTAAGGGTATTAGGGTTTTTAAGGGAGAGAGAATTTGGAACAAGCTCACTGAATGTTTGACCATCTATATGAGTCCTGCCTCTTAACTCCTTTTCTGAGACCGAAGACTTGGGCTGGTACTGAGATCCTTCAGAGAGCTTAGCCTGGACACAACATCCTTCTGTGGGTATCTTTCTAGAATCTGTTTTAAGATATTTTGTTTTCTTTTTCTTCACTGATCAGCTCTGATATATTTGATTATAATTTCTATATTTCCTGAAAACAGATCATGTACATCCCTAAAAACTTATGTGACTGTACATACAGTCTCTTTCATTCTGTACCTTCAAAAGGCATCTCAAAATCAACATATCCTCCCCCCAAAAAAAAACCAAACAAAAAAAAAATCTGGAATAGAAGCAGCAACATCATTACCATCACCACCACCACCACCACCACCACCAGCAACAACAACAAAAGTAGCAACAACAATACTAGCAACAATAATTTCCCACTTCAAAAATTTCCTATTTTTACTTAATGCACTATTATCTTACTATTCTCTCAAGTGTTATTTTTAGTAATTTATTGCCTTCATACTAAATAAGTAATCCATTGCAAAACTTGTCATTTGTACATCTATAGAATCTCTTTCACTCTCTTCATATGACCACTTTACTTTAGGTCTTCATCATTGCTCACCTAAATTATTCTATCAATTTCAAAATAGTTATGCTTGCATAAGGCTCTCACCACTCTGGTCTATAATTAATAATGGGGTTCAATTTTCCTTAAGCAGATATCATACCATATAGCTACCTGATTTGATCAAATCCAGTACTGTTTGTTTCTTCCAGAATAAACTATAAATTTTGACATTTATTTTTTTTAAAGCTCTGTGTAAATTAAGCCCAATTTGTAGTTCTGAATGGGGTTGACATTTCTTTTCCGTCTTTGATGCTTTCAAATTGGCATTTTCTTTACTCTTAAGGTAGAACATTACATTTCTAATAATTACCTGTTCACTGTTCATCACATGTACATAGAATATATTCTCTCATTACCCATGCCTCAGAAAATCTCTTTTACTTTAAATTACATCATCATCTTTACTCTATACATGAAGTCTGTTCTGATCACCCCAAGAACTAATGCTCAACTATTTTGAATTTAACTATTTTTAGTATATTTATATTTCTTCATTTTAATTTTATGCTACATATAAATATATGTGAACATGCATACATATGACCATACACATAAATAGGTAGGTGTGCATATATATATGTTTATGTGTGTGTGCATGTTTGCATGTATAAGGACTCATATATTTGCTTATTTATCAAATATTTGGGAATGTAAACCCTTATGAATAGATATTTTTTCTTTCTTTGCATTTTTTGCTCTGTTCTTGTTGCTATTCCTTTTAGTCATGTCCAAGCCCACTCTAACACTATTTGGAGTTTTCTTGGCAAATGATTGCTGTGTCATTTCCTCCTCCAGTTCATTTTATAGATGAGGAAGCAGAGACAAACAGGGATAAATGACTTGCCCAAGGTAACACAACTACTTTCTGGAACCAGATATAAATTCAGCAATATGAGTCTTTTTTTATTGCAGATCTGGTACTTTATCCATTGTGACATCACGTTTTTCCTTATATTTAAAGTTCTTAACAAAGTGCTTGGCACAAAATAGGCTCTTGCAAAAAAAAAAAAAAAAAAAAAAAAAAAAAAAAAAAAAAAAAAAAAAAAAAAAACTTTGTTGATTTTACCAATTCTCAGTTGTTCTCAGAAGATGTAAAATTGCCTTACACTAATGAAAACAATAAAATCTCTGCCCTCATGGAACTGAACTTCTAGTGAGAAGGATAAACCAAATATAGAGGAGTAAATATAAAATACGTATCAAATAAATGAAAAGTCTGAGAGGTGGGAGCAAACTATTTTGTTTAGTGGTAATCAGTGGTATAAGTGTTGAATCAAAGTCTCAGGAATGCTGTAAAATATATTTCTGTGATGGAAAAGGATAGATGATTAGATTATTTCTCAACTCATACCAATATTAAGAATTCATGTAGCTTAAGAAGTGATGAAAAGATGTCTGAAAATGTCTTTTTTTAAAAAAATCATATCCCAATTTGGAAACTATGAACTTTGATATTTGCCTTTGATGTTTCTATCCACATTTCCATCAGAAAAGCCAATTTAGACCAAAGAAACATATAGTTGAGAACTACTTACTCGATTTGTCTATGTAACTATAATATAAATGATATATCCAAATACTTGTTCTGTTCTTAATGGAATCAAACTGTTGACCTTTCCAGAATATTTTTAATATCTTATTCAGCTAGAGGACATAACTATTCTCCATATCATTCCCAAGAATAAAAGAAAAATTTCCTCAAGTGAAATTGCCCAAGAAAATTTCTTTATAGAATCAAAGTTTCAAGTTGTTGTTGTTGTTGTTGTTTTAAACCTGAATCCTTTGGAATTTCTGCTGATATCAATTGGAAGCATCCATGAAATTGTGCCCATTTGACAAAATTTTCTAAATAGATGATCAGCTACCTGCTTACATGAGGATATTCATAGTTTGTCTTCAGGAAGATTTTTCCCTCTCAGAAATCTGAAAGTTCACATTTATTCTATTTTTTTTCTTATTAATATTATAATTTTTATTGACAAAACGCATGCATGGGTAATTTTTCAACACTGACCCTTGCAAAAACATCTGTTCCAACTTTTCCCCTCTTTCCCTCCACTCCCTCCCCTAGATGGCAGGTAGTTCCATACATGTTAAATATGTTAAATGACATGTTAAATACTATATATATATATATATATATATATATATATATATATATATGTGTGTGTGTGTGTGTGTGTGTGTGTGTGTTGCACTATAAAAATCAGATTTTGAAAGGTTAAATAACCTGGGAAGAAAAAAAATGCAAGCAAACAATAACAGAAAGAATGTAGATGCTATGTTGTGGTCTACACTCATTTCTCAATGTTCTTTTGCTGGGTATAGCTGATTCTGTTCATTACTGATCAATTGGAATTGATTTGGATCCTCTCATTGTTGAAGAAAGCCACTTCCATCAGAATTTATCCTCAAATTGGATTGTTGTTGAAGTGTATAATGATCTCCTGGTTCTGCTCATTTCACTCAGTATCAGTTCATATAAGTCTCTCAAAGCCTCTTTGTATTAATCCTGCTAGTCATTTCTTACAGAACAATACTATTCCATAACATTCATATACCACAATTTACTTAGCTATTCTGCAATTGATGGGAATCCATTCAATTTCCACTTTCTAGCCACTACAAAAAGGGCTGCCACAACATTTTTACATATACAGGTCCCTTTCCCTTCTTTTAGATCTCTTTGGGATATAAATTCAGTAGCAATACTGGCAGATTAAAGGATATGCACAGTTTGATAACTTTTTGAGCATAGATCCAAATTGCTCTTCAGAATGGTTGGGATCCATTCACAACTCCACCAACACTGCACCAGTGTTCCAGTTTTCTCATATCCCCTTCAACATTCATCATTATCTTTTCCAGTCATCTTAACCAATCTGAGAGATGTGTAGTAGTATCTCAGAGTTGTCTTAATTTGCATTTCTTTGATCAATAATCACTTGGAACACATTTTCATATGGGTAAACTAGTTTCAATTTCTTCATCTGAAAATTGTTTATATCCTTTGACCATTTATCAATTGGAGAATGCCTTGAATTCTTATAAATTTAAGTCCATTCTAATGAAGCTTTCATTAGAACCTTTAACTGTAAAGATGTTTTCCCAGTTTATTGCTTCCCATCTAATCTTGTGTGCATTAGTTTTGTTTGTACAAAAGATTTACAACTTGATAACATCAAAATTTTCTATTATGTTATAAATAATGATCTCTAGCTCTTCTTTTGTCATAAATTCCTTCCTTCTCCACAGGTCCGAGAGGTAAACTATCCTATGTTCTTCTAATTTACTTATAATCTCATTCTCTGAGGGTAGATCATGAACCCATTTTTATTTTATCTTGGTGTATGGTACTAAATGTGGGTTAATGTCTAGTTTCTGCCATAGTAATTTCCAATTTTCCCATCAGTTTTTGTCAAATAGTGAATTCTTATGCCAAAAGCTGGGTTCTTTGGGTTTGTCAAATATTAGATTGCTATATTTATTGACAATTTTGTCCTGTGCACCTAATCTATTCCACTGATCAACTAGTTTATTTCTTAGTCAAAATCAAATGGTTTTCATGATCACTGCTTTATAATATAGTTTTAGTTCAGATACAACTAGGCCACCTTTATTTTTTTTTTCATCAATCCCTTGAAATTCTTGATCTTTTATTTTTCCATATGAACTTTGTTGTTATTTTTTCTAGGTCATTAAAATAGTTTTTGGGAGTCTGGTTAGTATACCGCTAAACAAATAGATTAGTTTAGGTAGTATTGTCATTTTTATTATATTTGCTCACCCTATTCAAGAACATTTAATATTTTTCCAATTGGTTAGATCAGACTTAATTTGTGTGGAAAGTGCTTTGTAGTTTTGCTCATAAAGTTTCTGTTTTCTTTTGGCAGATAAATTCCTAAGTATTTTATACTACCAGCAATTACTTTAAATGGAATTTCTCTTTGTAACTCTGACTGTTGGATTTTGTTAGTGATATATGAGTGCTGATGACTTATGTGAGTTTATTTTGTATCCTGCAACTTTGCTAAAGGTGTGGATTATTTCTAATAACTTTTTAGTAGAATCTCTGGGGTTCTCCAAGTATACCATCATATCATCAGCAAAGAGTGGTAATTTGGTTTCCTCATTGCCTACTCCAATTCTTTTAATCTCTTTCTCAACTCTTATTGCCAGAGCTAGCAGACAACCTGGTTTTAGTCTCCTCAGGGTTTGAAATCTGTTCTTTTTCATTATAGAAGCTATCTATAGTTAGAGTCCACTTTACCTTTTTACTCATTTTAAAAACAAAAAAAACACTGTAGTCTATTTATGGGGCAATGGGGTATTTCCAAGCTGTCTCTACAGACAGGCAGTTAAACAGCAGTGGGATAGCAATGGCTGTGCTGGGATTAGTGGTTGCCTGCTGAGATTGTGCTGAGCCCTCCTGGTGCTGCATGGGTGTGGCCAGGTCCCAAGAGACTCTAGTATTTTGGGATTCTAGTCTTTACCCTCTATGTTTATAACTTCTCTTCTAATCTACTGGCTTGCTGCCAAGGTAGAATAGGCAACACTGTGGTAAGGTTCTCTCCACAGACTTTCCACAGGCAAAGACTACGCCCGCCCCTATCTGGTCTTCTCAGTGTGAGCTGTTCTCTGTGATCTCATTGCTTATCTTCCTGATTCTGTGCTTGGTCTAGCCCTGTTCCATCCCCACACACAAGCAAAAACAGACCATTTCTGGTGAATTTTGAGATCATCTTCTGTTGGTAATGTGTTGCACCCCCCAATCTTCGTGGATTCTGATAGTCAAGCATTAATTCAGAGGCTGAGTTTGATAAATAGTGTGAGGGAAGTAGGAAAGCTTAGAAAAACACATGTGTCCTCTCCTCCATCTTGGCCCCACTTCCATTCCTATTTTCAATCTTCATTATTTCCTTCTAATGAAAGAGATCATAGCCTTTGTTAACTTAATCACTTACTTTTTAATGAGTGGAATTATATACTCCAAAAAAAAAAAAAAAAAGCTAATAAAATACTTGCAATATATGCCTGATTAAATACTTGTTTTAGTAGAGTTTATTTAGGAAGTTCAAGTTATGATAATAAGTTGACTATATCTATCATACAATTAAAGACTATTGCACACCTGCTACAGTGTTAAAAATGATTACTTTCTTGGAAAATAAAATTAAACTAAAGTACTTTTTTTCCCCCATAGAATACTGCAGAAAGATCAGAATCTAAGATTTCCTGTCTGAAAAGTAAATATAATATTGATTATTTTTCCTAGCTCTCTGATATATTTTGTAAAGAAAGTAAACTACTATAAAAAACTGAGTTGCTACTGTGAAGATTTTCTTGGAGGCAGCCTTATTGAAATAAATAATTACTCCAAAATCGCAGCCAGCTGGTAAAAATGCAAACGTTTATTTCTCCTTCCAAATTAGCCCGGTTAGTTGAGGCCTATCTCTCTGCCTGGCTCCAAGAGATCTTGCAGCTTTGTCCTTGGCTTCTGCCTCTGCTTTCTTCAGCCTCCAGCCAGTACCAAGTTGGAAGATGCAATGAATCTCCCTGTACCTCCAGTCAGTTCCACCAGAAGAAGTAACTTTAAGCTTCAAAAGCTCCCTATATTTATGTGATCTCCCAAAGGTTAACTCTGCCTTCTGGAGGGAGAGGGATTCTGGGTTATCTCCCAGAGTGCTCTCTGGTCCTAAGGGAGGTATGAATTCAGATCTCATACTAGCCCTGAACTCTCCCAAAGGTGGGAACTCCATTGAGTACTTAGATACTTATGAGCACTCTAAAGGTGTGAACACAAGCATTGTTTCAATCAGTTCCACTTAGTACCTAGTTCAAGTTCTGGCCCAAAATAACTCTTTCTAAGATTAAATCAACTCCAATGGCTTAACACTTTATAAAGATTCCAACATGCTACCAGTTGTTTCACTGAGAAATAGAAATATGTAGTTTCTCTCCTTCTTCTACTGGAATAGTTCTCCTTCAGGTGTTTTAGCCATGCCTAATTCATTGTGACACCCTTTGAGTATGTTTCTTTTTTCTTGGCAAAGTTATTATAGTAGTTTCTTATTTCCTTCTCCAGCTCATTTAATAGGTGAGAAAATAAAGTGGAAACTATTAAGTGATTTGCTCAGGATCAAAAAGTTAGTTTATCTGAGGCTAGATTTATAAAGAAAATGAGTCTTCCTAAATTAAGGCTTGGTACAATGTTCATTGTACCACCCTATTAGAATAAGCTCATGCAATTAGAGAAAATGTACATGCATGAATATACATATATGCATATGTATATAAAATAAAATATATTTATCCATTTGTCTATATGTACATTTATATTTAATAACAATTGTTCAGATCTTTGATATTTTAAATATTATTTAATATAAATATTTCAAAATATTTGAATCATGGGAAAACTGACCCAAATAATGAATTTTCTGAAAGTTATAATGGACCATATTCTGTCTCTCTCTGTCTCACTTTCTGTCACTCTTCCTCTATTTCTCTCCCTGCATATACTTCATGCAAATATGTACATACATATATATATATATATATATATACCACCATATATATGTACATATACATACACATATATATGATATATACATACATATGTCACTTAGTACATGTGTGCATGTACATATACCATATATTTGGTCTACTCTAAGGTTCAGAGAAATTATTTGAATGACTTTTTGTATTAATTCCCTTTCCACTTTTTTCTTCTATATTAATATATATACATATTAATTAGGGGTCTGTGGGTCTTTATATAATAAAGAATTATATATTCTTTTTTAAAATATATAGTTTGATAACTACATCAATATAATTGACATACTTTGTGACCCCATGTTATTTTATTTTATGTGTTTAAAAGCATTATTGTGTGAAAGGATCCATAACATGAATTTTCCCTAGCTGTCATCTATTCAAAGTAGTTTCTCCTTACCCATGACTGCCTTAACTAAAATTCTCCCCTCTCAAGAAAATCTTCCCCAATTTCATTTGAATCTAGTGCCCTCCCACACTTGGTAATTTCCATTGATTCTGTTGATAGTGCGTGTGTGTGTGCATGTGTGTGAGTGTGTATTTGTTGTGTTTTCTTCTCTTTTAGATTAGTTATTTAATGACAAGGCTTATATTTTACCTTTGTGTCCCCATCACTTAGCAAAGTGCATATATTATCCATTAAATAAATAGTTAATACCATATCTATCTTTATGTACATACTCAAAAAAGTCAAATTTCATGAATCATTCATTCCATTTCAAATATTTCTTAGCTAAAAAAAATATATGTGATCTGATCAAAGTATCATTATCTTTAAGAATGGGAGATAGATGGCACAGTAAGTAGAACATGGCTTTAGAATTAGTAGGACCTAAGCTCAAATCTGACTTCAAACACTTATTGGCTGTGTGATCCTGATAAGTCAATTAACTCTTTTGACTCAGTTCTTCATCAGTATAAATGAGCTGAAGAAAGAAATGACAAAGCACTACAGTACATTTTCCAAGAAAACTTCAAATGGGTCATGGAAAGTCAGATAAGACTGAAATTAATAAACAACAGAAACAAACAAACAAAATATGAGTATGTCCAGAGGACCCTTAGTGAATAAAATCTGGATGATAAATTAAGGTAATATTGAGATGGCTAATTCCACAAAAGGTTAAATTTATTAGTGAAATATGATCATCACAAGCTGAATATCAACTTCTGGCTTTAAACATATCTTCTGGATGGCATCTATTGTTTCCTTGAGGAAAGAGAAAAATGACATGTGAAAGTTATAGGGGAAAAAGTGAAAAATCCTGCCATATCACATTTATATTTTCCCTTCACATTAGTCATATTCTTTGCCAATGTTATTTCTGTCGAAACCATTATTAGGAGTATGTTTTTTTGTTATTTGTTTGTTTGGTATTGTGCCATTACGATGGATATGTTTAATCACATTAGTACTATTCACATCACATTAAAGAAGACAAATATTAATGTAATATGTGAGTAGATTTAAATATTAAAAGCTTTTCAGAGTGTTTAATAAGGTTTTTTTCAAATTACTTGTCTGGGTAAGAGCCAGATAGCTATTCCCATAATAATTTTGAAATGGTCTATATTTTTAAAAGTTTCTATGAGTCCAAGTTAGTATATCTTAAAGAACTTTAGTTTTTACCATGGCATTCACTAAAGATATATTTACTGAGCTGCTGTGGCTTATTTTAATTTGGCTTTTTGATGGTATATCAATAGATACTTGTCTAATTTTGATCATATAGATAAGATAGTCTAAAATGCTACATTCAAAATTCTTTAAAAAATGTTCTTAGTCTGACAGATATGACCTTTGTTTATAGAATGCACTTAAACATGATAATTGAAATATTTTTTTCGTCATTACTGAAATTTGTCTATGCAGCACTGCAACTTCTATAATTTCCCATCATAGAATTAAAAAAAAAATCAATGTGCCAAAATGAAAGAAGCAATGAATTTTGAGTCATAAGACATAAGTTCAAATCTTATAACAAAAGTCTTTCTAAAATTATGGTTGTTCTCTACGTCAGAAGTAAATAATTCATTCTCATTTTAGAGATAAGAAAAATAAGCAATAATATTAGGTCATTTCTCCAAGGCTATGAAAAAATGTTGGGTAAGTACTAGGATTAGAACACAGTTTTACTGACCAAAAAAGAAATGCTTTTCCAAAAGACAATACTTATGAAGTGATTTCTCACTTTGACCAAATAATAGTATTAGATTAAAGCCTTTAATGTCAATAAAATGGAAGTGATGCATTTTTTTAATAGCCTTTGTATATGTATGGGTAACTTTACAGCATTGACAATTGCCAAATCTCTTGTTCCAATTTTTCCCCTCCTTCCCCCCACCTGCTCCCCCAAATGGCAGGAGACCAGTAGATGTTAATTAAATATATTAAAATATAAATTAGATATACAATAAGTATACATGACCAAACCATTATTTTGCTATACAAAAAAATCAGACTCTGAAATATTGTAAATTAGCCTGTGAAGGAAATACAAAATGCAGGTGGGCAAAAATATAGGGATTGGGAATTCAATATAATGGTTTTTAGTCATCTCCCAGAATTCTTTTGCAGGGTATAACTGGTTCAGTTCATTACTGCTCCATTAGAACTGATTTGGTACATCTCATTGCTAAGGATAGCCAGGTCCATCAGAATTGGTCATCATATAGTATTGTTGTTGAAGTATATAATGATCTCTTGGCCCTGCTCGTTTCACTCAGCATCAGTTTGTGTAAGTTTCTCCAGGGCTTTCTGAAATCATCCTGTTGGTCCTTTTGTACAGAACAATAATATTCCATAATATTCATATACCACAATTTATTCAGCCATTGTCCAATTCATAAGCATCCACTCAGTTTCCAGTTACTGGCCACTATAAAGAGGGCTGCCACAAACATTCGTGCACATACAGGTCCCTTTCCCTTCTTTATGATGTCTTTGGGATATAAGCCCAGTAGTAACACTGTTGGATCAAAAGATATGCACAGTTTGATAACTTTTTGAGCATAGTTCCAAATTGCTCTGCAGAATGGTTGGATGTATTCACAGTTCCACCAACAATGTATTAGTGTCCCTGTTTTCCCACATCTCTTTGCACATTCTGCATTATCTTTCCCTGTCATTCTCGTCAATCTGACAGGTGTGTAGTGGTATCTCAGAGTTGTCTTAATTTGCATTTCTCTGATTAATAATGACTTGGAGTATCTTTTCATATGGCTAGAAATAGTTTCAATTTCTTCATCTGAGAATTGTCTGTTCATATCCTTTGACCATTTATCAATTGGAGAAAGGATTGATTACTTATAAATTTGGGTCAATTCTCTATATATTTTGAAAATGAGGCCCTTAACAGAATCTTTGACTGTAAAAATATTTTCCCAGTTTGTTGCTTCCCTTCTAATGTTGTCTGCATTAGTTTTGTTTCTACAAAAACTTTTCAGGTTGATATAGTCAAAATTTTCTATTTTGTGATCAGTAAGGATCTCTAGTTATTCTTTGGTCATAAATTCCTTCCTCTTCCACAGGTCTGAGAAGTAAATTATCCTGTATACCTCCAATTTATTTATAATCTCATTCTTTATGCGTAGGTCATGAACCCATTTTGACCTTATCTTGGTGTACAGTGTTAAGTGTAGATCAATGCCTAATTTCTGCCATATTAGTTTCCAATTTTCCCACAAATTTTGTCAAACAGTAAGTTCTTATCCCAATAGCTGGGTCTTTCGGTTTGTCAAACACTAGGTTGCTATAGTTGTTGACTGTTTTGTCCTTTGATTCTACCCTATTCCACTGATCAACTAATCTATTCCTTAGCCAATTCCTTAGCCAAAACCAAATGGTTTTGGTAATTGCTGCTTTATAATATAATTTTAGATCTGATACAGCTAAGACACCTTCATTTGATTTTTTTTTTCATTAATTCCCTTGAAATTCTTGACATTTTATTTTTCTATATAAATTTTGTTGTTATTTTTTATAGGTCATTAAAATAGTTTTTTGGGAATCTGATTGGTATAGCACTAAACAAATAGATTAGTTTAGGTAGTATTGTCATCTTTATTATATTAGCTCACCCTATCCAAGAGCATTTAATATTTTTCCATTTGGTTAGAACAGACTTAATTTGTGTGAAAAGTGGTTTGTAATTTTGCTCATAAAGTTTCTGATTTTCCCTTGGCAGATAGATTGCTAAGTATTTTATACTATCAGTAGTTACTTTAAATGGAATTTCTCTTTGTAACTCTGACTGTTGGATTTTGTTAGCGATATATAAGAATGCTGATGATTTATGTGGGTTTATTTTGTATCCTGAAACTTTGCTAAAGTTGTGGACTATTTCTAATAACTTTTTAGTAGAATCTCTGGGGTTCTCTAAGTATATCATCATATTATCAGCAAAGAGTGATAATTTGGTTTCCTCATTGCCTATTCTAATGCCTTTAATCTTTCTCAACTCTTATTGCCAAAGCTAGCATTTCTAATACAATATTGAATAGTAATAGTGATAGTGGGCAGCCTTGTTTCACTCCTGATCTTATTGGGAATGGTTGCAGTTTTTCCCTGTTACATATGATTCTTACTGATGCTGATTAGTAAGCTAGTAATTAGTAATTACTGCTGATTATTTTAAGGAAAAGTCCATTTATTCCTATACTCTCAAGTGTTTTTAATAGAATAGGATGTTGGATTTTATCAAATGCTTTTTCTGCATCTATTGAGATGATCATATGGTTTTTGTTAATTTGGTTATTAACATGGCCAATTATATTGATAGTTTTCCTAAATATTGAACCAGCCCTGCATTCCTGGTATAAATCCTACTTGATCATAGTGTATTATCCTGGGAATGATTTTCTGTAGTCTTTTTGCTAATAACTTCTTTAAGATTTTAGCATCAATATTCATTAGGGAGATTGGTCTATAATTTTCTTTCTCTGTTTTCAGCCTACCTGGTTTAGGTATCAGTACCATGTCTGTGTCATAGAAGGAATTTGGTAGGACTCCTTCATTCCCTATTTTATCAAATAATTTATATAGCATTGGGGCCAATTGTTCTTTAAATGTTTGGTAGAATTCTCATGTAAATCCATCTGGTCCTGGTGATTTTTTCTTAGGGAGTTGATTAATAGCTTGTTCTTTCTTTTTCTGAAATGGGACTATTCAAGCAATTTACTTCCTCCTCTGTTAGTCTGGGAAGTCTATATTTTTGGAGGTAGTCATCCATTTCACTTAGGTTATCAAATTTATTGGAATAAAATTGGTCAAAGTAACTCCTTATTATTGCTCTAATTTCCTCTTCATTGGTGGAAAGCTCACCCTTTTCATTTTTAAGACTACTAATTTGATTTTCCTCCCTCCTTTTCTAATCAGATTTACCAAAGGTTTATCTATATTATTGGTTTTTTCAGAGAACCAATTCTTAGTTTTATTAATTAATTCAAAAGTTTTTTTTTTTACTTTCAACATTATTAATTTATCCTCTTAATTTTAGAATTTCAAATTTAATATTTGATTGGGGGGGTTGAATTTGGTCTTTTTCTAGTTTTTGTAGTTGAAAACCCAATTCATTGATCTTCTCTTTCTTTATTTTAGTCAAGTAAGCCTCTAAGGATATAAAATTTCCTCTTATTACCGTTTTGGCTATATCCCACAGATTTTGATATGATGTCTCATCATTGCCATTATCTTGAGTGAAATTATTAACTGTATCTATAATTTGCTGTTTCACCCATCATTGTCCTTATCTTGAGTGAAATTATTAATTGTATCTATAATTTGTTGTTTCACCCAATTTCATATTTCATTCTTTAACATGAGATTATTTAGTTTCCAATTACTTTTTGGTCTATTTACTCCTAACTTTTTGTTGAATGTAGTTTATATTTCATTGTGATCTGAAAAGAAAGCATTTACTATTTCTGCCTTCTTACATTTAATTTTCAGGTCTTTATGTCCTAATATATGGTCACTTTTTGAATAGGTTCCATAAACTGCTGAGAAGAAAGTATATTCCTTTGTGTCTCCATTCAGTCTTCTCCAAAGATCTATCATACCTAATTTTTCTAATATTATATTTACCTCTTTAATTTCTTTCTTATTTGTTTTGTGGTTTGATTTGTCTAATTCTGAGAGTGCAAGGTTGAGATCTCCCACTATTACAGTTTTGCTGTCTATTTCTTCTTGCAACTCTCTTAACTTCTCTTTTAGGAAGTCAGATGGTATACTACTTGGTGCATATGTGTTTAGTATTGATATTATTTCATTGTCTATGCTACCTTTTAGCAAGATATAGTTTCCTCCCTTATCTCTTTTGATTAGATCAATTTTTTGTATTTACTTGATCCGAGATAAGGATGGCTACCCTTGCTTTTTTTGACTTCCCTTGAAGCATAATAGATTTTGCTCCAGCCTTTTACCTTTACTCTATATGTTTCTCCCTGCTTTAAATGTGTTTCTTGTAAACAACATATTGTAGGATTCTGACTTTTCATCCAGTCTGCTATCTGCCTCCTTTTTATGGGAGAGTTCATTCCATTCACATTTATGGTTAAAATTACTAATT
The DNA here is from genome assembly GCF_902635505.1 of Sarcophilus harrisii. Lineage (NCBI taxonomy): Eukaryota > Metazoa > Chordata > Mammalia > Dasyuromorphia > Dasyuridae > Sarcophilus > Sarcophilus harrisii. The sequence goes on along the minus strand of NC_045426.1, from coordinate 595,312,141 downwards.
CTGTATTTCCTGCCATCCTAATATCCCCAGATTATGCTTTTCTTTTTCTTGCCCCCCCAACCCTCTTTCCCCATTTTAAATTTATGTGCACCACTTGTATCACGATGCTCACCCTCTTTAGGATCCCTCCTTCCCCCCCTTTGAATCTCTTCCCCTTTCTTGTACCCTTCCCTTATTACTTTTTTCTTTTCCCTTTTCCTCTCCTCCTTTTGAATGAGGTGAGAAAGGATTTTCTGTAAAACAAATATATCAATTATTTTCTCTTTGAGCTAACTCTGATGAGAGTAAGATTCACACAATGTTCCTCCCCCTCTCTAAATTCCCTCAGGTATGATTAGTTTCATTTGCCTCCTCTTGGGATGTGGTTTCTCGCTTTTTATCCCCCCTTCCTCCTTTTTTGACATTATCCGTTTTGCATATCTACTTATACCTACTTTCCTTTTTTTTTTTTGTTATATCAGTACAATCAAATTATACATGTCATCTTTTTGAATATCCACAACAGAAATACAATTTTCGAGAGTTCCTTTTACCTTTTCTGAATCTTTTGAATCCTATGGTTGGAGATCACATTTTTTGTTTAGTTCTGGGTTTTTCCTTAGAAACAAAAGGAATTCATCCATTTCATTAAATGTCCTTCTTCTTCCCTAGGAAAAAATGCTCAGCTTAGCTGGGTAGTTTATTCTTGGCTGCATTGAAAGTTCTTTTGCCTTTCAAAATATCAGATTCCAGGCCCCTCAATCCTTTAATGTGGGGGCAGCCAGATCTTGGGTGACCCTTTTTGTCGCACCTCGGTATTTAAATTGTTTTTTTCTGGCTGCTTAAAAATTTTTTTTTCCCTTAATATGATAGTTCTGAAATTTGGCCACATTATTCCTTGGAGTTTTTATTTTAGGGTCTTTTTCAGAAGATGTTCGATGAATTCTTTCAATGCCTATTTTGCCTTCTGATTCTATTACCGCTGGACAGTTCTCTTTGACGATTTTTTGTAACATAGTATCTAGGCTTTTTTTTTTTCATCATAATTTTTGGAAAGTACAATAATCCTCAGATTATCTCTCCTAGATCTATTTTCCAAGTCTGTTGTTTTTGCAAGTAGGTAATTCATGATTTTTTCCAGTTTGTCATTTTTTTTTTTTGTTTTGCTTGACTGATTCTTGCTGTCTCAATCAATCATTAGTTTCTATTTTTTTCAGTTCTGATTTTTAATGAATTATTTTCTTCATTAGGTTTATTTACTTCTTTATGTATATGTCCAATTGAGTGTTTAAATGAATTGTTTTGCTCTATGGAATTTTTTTCCATTTCACTAATTTTTTTTTTATTGAATTATTTTCTTTTTCCAATTCACAGATCCTACTTTCTTGTGAGTTCTTTCTCTTCTCCAATTCACAAATCTTACTTTCCCGAGTTTTTTTTTTTTTTTTTTTTTTTTTACTTTTTCCAATTCACAAATTTTTTTCCCCCACACTTCCTGGAAATTTTTTATCTTTTCCAATTCATATTTCAGGAAGTTGTTGCTCTCTTGTAAAGCTTCTCTTTCCTTTCCCCATTTTTCTTCTAACTCTCTTTTGAGACTTTTAATGCTCTCTTCTATGAGAGCATTATGTAAAAGGGGACAGTTAACATTCCACTTTAGGGTATTGTCTGGTGCCTGTTTGCTATTAGTCTCTTCAGCTGCTCTTTTTCTGTATACTATCTGTCAATCAATCTTTTCATTTTTTTTATTCATTTTTTTAAAGCATTTAGGGTATGTCTTCTAGGAACACCTGCTCTTTTTCTGTATAGAATCTGTCAATCATTCTTTTCATTTTTTTAATTCATTTTTTAAAGCATTTAGGGTATGCCTTCTAGGCAAGGGGAATACCAGCTTCCTCTGCAGAGCAGGGAGAAATGTAAACCAGCTTCTAGCTCCAAGGTATAGGAGTGCTCTGGGTGAAAGTTTCCCCTTCCCCCAGCTGGAAGTAATTTAGGACTGGCTGAGCTATGGAAATGCCCAGTTAAGCTGTGTATTTAAGCAACTGCTCTAAAGATAGAGACTAAGTGGTGAAAGTGTCACTACCCCAGGCCAGAGCCCCTTGTGGGGCTGTGGGTATTAGCAGCTGACCAGCAGATAGCCCGGCTCTACTGGAAGTCTCTGCCAGGAAATCTCTGCCCGGACACAAATTGCCCTGCAAAAGATCTATTGGTCCAAGCCGAGCCCCCCACTGTGCAGATTAGAGGCTAACCTGGTCTGTGCACATGCAGGTTTGCAACTGTCCCACGGAAAAGCCCCATACTGCGGGTTGGGGCTGGGAGCTTGTGCTGTGACCTGTGCTCTCACTTCCGATTTGGGGATCTGCTCAAGCCTTAGTTCTCTCCCTGCTTGTGCTGATCTCCCCCCCAACCCCAAGGACAAATCTTTTCTGGCGAGACTCCAAATTTTCTTTGGCTGGTGAGTTGTTATACTTCTAATCTTTATGAATTGTATCAGTCAAGACTATTTTTGAGGCTTGATATAATATTGATAAAGAGGGTAAGAGAAGAACTTAGAAAGTCACATGTGCCTTTTCTGCTATCTTGGCTCTGCCCCCTGCATTTTTTTTTCAAATAACTTCAAGAGAGTTTAGAAGAATCAAACACAAATGCTTTGAAAATACAAAGAAAATTCTATGCATAGTGAAACTCCAATGAAAGAAATTAAAAAAAAAAATAGGAGAATAGAAATTTCTGGGGGAAACAACAGGGAATGATAATGAAAAATATTTCCTAGAAATGGGGGGAAAAGAATGGATGGGATATAGAGAAAATGGAAATGTTATTGAAATAAAATAAAAGATAAGTGGGGTAGAGCCAAAATGACAAGGAGTAGACAGGTCTTTTCTGAGGTCTTCCTAAATTCTCTGAGAACAACACCAGATTAAGTCTCTGAAGTTGTTTTGAAGTGACAGAACTCACAAATATTTGGAGTCTAACAAATTTCCAGCAGAAGATATTTTGGAAGAACTTTAGGAAAGGTCTGGTAAAATTGGACAAGGCTGAAAGAGAGGTGACTGAGCACAGATATAGCATAGGAACCAACAGGGTCTAGTGCCCATGCACCAGGGAATCTACTTTGGGCTGTTAGACAAAATACAGCAATTTTGGCTAATTTGTCCAGGTTCAAAAGTCAGTGGATCAGTGGACTAGCTATGAGACTTTGAACACAATGACCAAAAGTAAATAATTAGCCACTGAACCACAGAATTAAGTGGAACTTGCTCACCAAGCAAATAAAGGAAGCTAAAAGTACCAACTTCAGGGTAGTGCAAAGCCTCTGCATTTGTAGAGGAAGCTTGAGATAATCTCCCCTTTTCCCTAACAGCAGACTTCAACTTTTAAAAATGAGCAATAAGATAAAGGGCTCATTTCTAAAATATATAATTGACTCAATTTTTTAAGATTTCAAGGCAATCTCCAATTAATAAATTGTCAAATATTGTAAATAGACGATTCTCAGATGAAGAAAGTGAAACCATTTCTAGTAATATGAAAAGTTACTCTACATAACTATTGATGAGAGAAATTAAATTAAGACAACTCTGAGATATCACTACATACCTCTCAGATTGGCTAAAATGACAGGAAAAGATAATGATGAATGTTAGAGAGGATGTGGGAAAACTGGACTTTAATACATTTTTGATGAAATTGTGAATGGCTCCAACCATTATGGAGAGCAATTTGGAACTACACTCAAAGGGCTATCTAACTGTGCATATCCTTTGATACATCAGTGTTTCCAAAAAGATGTTAAAGGAGGGAAAGGCACCCATATGTGCAAAAATGTTTGTGGCAGCCCTTTTTGTAGTGGCAAGAAATTGGAAACTGAATATATGCCCATTGGTTGGAGAATGGCTATATAAGTTATGATATATGAATGTTATAGAATATATAAGAAACCATCAGCAGGACTTTAGAGAGGCCTGGAGAGATTTACATGACCTGATACTAAGTGAAATGAACAGAACAAGGACATTATTATACACAGAAACAGCAAAGTTATACAATGATCAATTTTGATGGGCATGGCTCTTATCAACGGTCTTGTGATGATGAGAACCATCTACACCCAGAGAGAGGACTGTGAATATTGAATGTCAATCACACCATAGCATTTTCACTTTTTTGTTGTTGTTTGGTTAAATTTTGTTTTCTTTCTCATTTTTCTTCCTTTTGAATTGGATTTTTCTTGCACATCAAGATAATTGTATAAATATGTTTGCCTAGTTTCGATTTACATATATTTTTGCCACTTAACATATATTGCATTACTTGCCTTCTAGGGGAAGAGGTAGTGGGAAAGAGGGGAAAATTGGAACACAAGATTTTGTAAGAATCAATGTTAAAAATTTATCTTTGAATATGTTTTGAAAATAAAAAGCTTCAATAAAAAATGAGGAATAAATCAAAAAGAACTCTAAATATAGATAGCTTTTTTTTGGAGACAGGGAAGACCAGACCTCAAACCTGAGAAAAGTAAAGGCAAATTATCTCCAGATGAAGACACACAGGGTGAGATGAGTTGATCTCCATCTGACACTGCTCTCTTGGAAGAATTCAAAAGGCACCTTAAAAGACGATTAGAAGAAAAATGGGGAGAGGGAATGAAAACTTGGCAAGAAAGTTCAGGAAAACAAAACAGAAATTATCTAAAGAAAATTCCTTACTATAGTTTTAGTAAAGTAGAAAAAGCATATATCTCTTTCCAAAATAGATTTGAAAAAAATAGAAAAAGAAAATAACTCCTTCAAAAATAGAATTTCTGAAATGAAAAAAAAAATTCCAATAAACACAATAACATTTAAAAGTTCAGTTGGTCTAATGTAAAAGGAGTTACAAAGGCAAACTGAAGAAAATAACTTATTCAAAACTTAGAATTGGACAAATGTAAGTAAATGACTTAATGACACATCAAGAATTAGTTAAAAATGGAAAAAATGAATAACATGTAAAATACATAAATGGAAAATCTGACCTGGAAAGTAGATCCAGGAGAGAAAATCCAAGAATTTTGAACTACTTGAAAGCAATGAAGAAAAAAGAGACTAGACAACATTTTTTCAGAACTCATCAAGGAAACCTGCCTGGATGTCCTAGAACCAGAGGGTAAAAAAGCGGTTGAAAGAATTTACTGATTCCCTTCTGAAAGAGAGTCCAAAATGAAAATTCCAAGGAATATCATAGCTAAATTTCAAAATTATCAGACCAAAGATAAAATGTTGCAAACAGTCAAAAAGAAACAATTAAATATTGATGTGGCTAAAATCAGAATTACCCAGGACCTAGAAGTTTTTGCTATAAATGATGGAAGGGCTGGGAATATTATATTTTGAAGGGCAAAGGACATTGGGTTGCTGCGAAGAATCAACTACACAACAAAATTAAGAATTATTTTTCAGGAGAAAAAAGATGGACATTCAGTGAAATAGCTGAATTCCTTTCACTTCTGATGAAAAGACAAGAGTGAACTGAAAATTTGCTCTTCAAAACAGAACTTAAAAAACATTAAAATGTATCTTCCAATATATGGGAAGATGACAAGTTTAACTCTTGAGAATTGTATCTCTGTTAGGATTATACTTATAGTGTGTAGGTATAATATGATTTTATTGCTATGCTATATATAAAAAAAAAAACTAAGTGTAAAAAAGAATTGTATTAGAAGAGGAAAGGGGGGTTAAATGGATTAAATTATATCTCATAAATAGGCAAAAAAGACTATCAAAATTGAGGGAGGGAGAGGAGGGAATGAGCATTGCATGAACTTTCAACTCATCAGATCAGAATTGGCTCAAAGAGACAATATGAAACATATTTACTTTGATAGAGAAATTTGTATCACCCTGTAGTGAAATAGGAGAGGAAAGGGAAAAGTAAAATCTAGGCTAAAAGAAGAGAGAACAGAACTAGAAGGGGAAAGGGATTAGTAAGGGGGAAGGTACTGTAAAAGAAAAGGGCTATTTGAGGGACATGATATTTGGAAGCAAAACCTTGAGAAAAAAGGAAAGGGAAAAAGGAAAGAAAAAAGCATAATTTGAGAAAAATCAGATGGTGGAAAATACAGTTAGTAATTTTAACTGTCAATGTGAAAGGGATGAATTCTTTCATAAAATGGAAATGGATATCAGACTGGATTAAAAGTCAGAATTATATAATATATTGTTTATTAAAAAATTACATTTAAATCAGAGTGATACATAAAGAGAAAACATAAAATCCTGAATCAAAATCTATTATGCTTCAGCTAAAGTAATAATAATAATAATAATAAAAAGCAGAGATAGAAATTATAATAACAGATCAAGCAAAAACAAAAATACATAGAATTAAAGAGAAAAAGAAGGAAAGTATATTTTGCTAAAGAGTACCTTAGATCTTTCAGCCAAGATGGTGGAGAGGAGGCACACAGCTGTGTAAGCTTTGCATTTTCTCTCAGAATTCATTTCATGACAAGCCTCTGAATTAATGCTTGACTGAAAAAATCCCACAAATAGTTATCAAGAGAAGCCATCCTTGAGATTCAACAGGAAAGGCCCGTTTTTGCTTGAGGGTGGGGACGGTTTTTGATTGGGCACAGGCTGAGGGCAAGGGCAGCAAGAGCACAGGAGGCAGCTCACAGCCGAGCAGACCAGAGCAGGGTGGGGTGTGATCTCAGCTGTCTCTGTGAGGAGAGCTTTGCTAAAGGATTGGATACTTTGCCCTGGCAGCAAGTCAGTAGCCCAGCAGAGAAGCTAAAAACACTGGGGGTGAAGAATACAACCCCAAACTGCTGGAGTTTCTTGGGACCTGGCCACACCTCCCCCACAGCGTCCCAGCATCCCCTCGGAGTCTCAGAACTCAGGTACAGCACAGTCCTGCAAGTGCCTTGCTGCTGCCCCCCATAGTCTGTAAAGGAAGCTCGGTAACACCACCAAGACCCTCCCCCCAAAAAAGCAGATTCCATTTGTTTTTTTTTTTCTTTTTTTCTTTGCTAGATTGTCTCTGATTCTTCTCTGACAAAATGAGCAAAAAAATTAAAAGGACCTTAACCACTGACAGCTTTTATATGGATAGACAGCAGACTCTAAACCCTGAGGAGACTAAAAACAGATATTATCTCCAGGTGAATCCCCAAAGGAGGAGATCATCTGTTCCTCAGCACAGATGAATCTCATAGAAGAAATTAAAAAGGCTCTCACAAGAGAGCTAGAAGAAAAATGGGAAAAGGAGAGGGAGGCTTGGCAAGAGAGACTGGAGAAGTCATCTCACTCATTTAAAGACAGACTGGATAAAGAAATCAAATCCTTGAAAAATAGGATTAGTGAACTGGAAACAGAAAATAGCTCTCTAAAAAATAAAATTTGCGAAATGGAAAAAAAATTCCATAGAACAAAACAACTCAATTGGACAATTAGAAAAAGATATAAAAAAGTGAGTGAAGAAAATACTTCATTGAAAATCAGAATTGAACAAATGGAATTGAATGACTCAAGGAGACAATAAGAATCAGTCAAGCAAAATCAAAAGAAATCAAACAAGGGAGAAAAATGTGAAATACCTTCTTGGAAAAACAACAGACCTGGAGAATAGGTCCAGGCAAGACAATCTGAGAATTATTGGACTCCCAGAAAAATGTGATGAAAAAAAAAAAGAGCCTGGACACTATTTTCCAGGAAATTATCAAAGAGAACTGCCCAGAAGTCATAGAAACAGAGGGTAAAATAGACATTGAAAGGATTCATTGATCACCCACTGAAAGGGATCTTAAAATCAAAACACCAAGAAAAACAGTGGCCAAATGCCAGAACCCTCAAACAAAGGAAAAAATACTCCAAACGACTAGAAAAACCCAATTCAAATATAGAGGAGCCACAATAAGGATCACACAGGATCTAGCAGCATTCACATTAAAAGATTGAAGGGCCTGGAATATGATATTCTGAAGGGCTAAGGAACTTGGTATGCAACCAAAAATAACTAACCCAGCCAGAATGAGCATCTTTTTCCGGGGAAGTAGATGGTCATACAACAAAATAAGTGAATTTCACCTGTTTTTGATGATTTTTCTTGTCCAGAAAGAAAATTGTATAAATATGTATGTATATACTGGAATTTACATATATATATATATATATATATATATATATATATATATTATCATGTTTAAGATATTTTGGATTATTTGCTATCTAAAGGAGGGATAGGGGAAGGGAGGGAAATTGGAACACAGAGTTTTGCAAGGGTAAATGTTGAAATATTGTGCATGCATATCTTTTGAAAGTTAAACAGCTTTAATAAAAAAGGGATAGTTTCTGTAAAAGAGAAGGCTGTTTCACAGAGGTGGTGGTCAGAAACAAAACACTAAGGAGAAGGGAAAGGTGGAAAGGAAAGAGAAAAATAGAATTTTAGGAAAATCAGGTATACAAAATTTGTAGTTTTAATTGGAATTTGAATGGGATAAATTCTACCTTAAAACAGAAGCAGGCAGAAGACTGCATTAAAATCCAAAATTCTTTAATAGGTTAGTTACATGAAACACATCAAAATAAATTGATTCATATAGAGTAAAGACAAAAGGCTAGAGCAGAAGCTATTGTGTTTCAGCTGCAGTACATGGAACAAAGAGCCAGGTTAAAAAATACCAAAAGTTTTTTGGAAAGTAAATAATCCAATCCTAGAGATTGAGTGGGTGAAGCCACAAATCATAAACACAAAATCTAATTTCATCTAAGAGGATGACAATAATTAGACAATATACCAAAATTTATGGGATCCTGCTAAAGTGGTTCTTAGGGGAAGTTTTATATCTGTAGATTTTTATGTGAATAAAATAGAGAAAAAAATGATAAATGAATTGGGTATGCAACTAAAGAAAAAATTAACCTCCCAATATCAAATTTGAAATTCTGAAAATAAAAGGAAAATTTACTCAAATTGAAAGAAAACTTTTGAACTAATAAACAAAACTAAAAGTTGGCTTAATAAAAATGATTAAAATTGATAAAACTTTTATTAATTTCCTTAGAAAAAGGAAAGAGGAAAATTAAATAGTTATTATAAAAATAAAAAGGTAAACTTTTCATCAATGGAGAGAAAATATGAGCAATAATTATGAGCTAATTTGCCCAATCTAATGGCAATAAAATCTAATAATCCATGTTAAATGTATTAATGTTTACAAAAATATATATGACTAGATTAACTGAAGAAGAAATAAATTACTTGAATGATCCCAATTTAGAAAAAAGAAATTGAGGGGAAAAAATTATTAATCACCTTACTAAGAAAAAATGTCCAAAGCCAAATGGATTTACATGTGAATTCTTTGTTAAGGAGGACTTCCGGCCAAGATGACGGTGAGGAGGCACACAGCTGTGTACGCTCTACATTTTCTCTTAGAATCCATCTCATTACAAGCCTCTGAATTAATGCCTCACTGAAAAAAAAAACCCACAAACAGTTACCAAGAGAAGACATCCTTGAGATTCGACAGGAAAGGTCTGTTTTTGCTCAAGGGCAGGACGGTTTTAGATCGGCACAGGCTGAGGGCAGGCAGTGGCAGCAAGAGCTCGGCAGACAGCTCACAGCCAAGCAGACCAGAGGGGGTTGGGGTGTGATCTCAGCTGTCTCTGTGAGGAGAGCTTCACTACAGGTTTGGAAACTTTGCCCTGACAGCAAGTCAGTAGCCCAGCAGAGAAGCTAAAAACACCAGGGGTGAAGAATACAACCCCAAACAGCTGCAGTTCCTTGGGACCTGCCACCCCTCTCCCACAGCGTCTCAGCATGCTCTCAGAGTCTCAGAGCACAGGCGCAACACAGTCCTGCTAGTGCCTCACTGCTGCCCCCTCATTCTGTAGAGGAAGCTCAGTAACACCGCCACCCAGCCCCTCCCCCCAAAAAAGCAGATTCCATTTGGGGTTTTTTTCCTTTTTTTTTCTTTGCTAGTTTGTCTCTGATTCTTCTCTGACAAAATGAGCAAAAAGTTAAAAAGGACTTTAATGATTGACAGCTTTTATAGGGACAGAGAACAGACTCTAAACCCTGAGGAGACGAAAAACAGATATTATCTATAGGTGAATCCCCACAGGAGGAGATCATCTGTTCCTCAGCACAGATGAATCTCATAGAAGAAATTAAAAAGGCTCTCTCAAGAGAGCTAGAAGAAAAAATGGGAAAAGGAGAGGGAGGCTTGGCAAGAGAGTCTGGAGAAGTCATCTCACTCATTTAAAGACAGAGTGGATAAAGAAATCAAATCCTTGAAAAATAGGATTAGTGAACTGGAAACAGAAAATAGCTCACTAAAGAATAAAATTGGCAAAATGGAAAAACATTCCATAGAACAAATTGGACAATTAGAAAAAGATATAAAAAAAGTGAGTAAAGAAAACACTTCATTGAAAATCAGAATCGAACAAATGGAATTGAATGACTTGAGGAGACAAGAAGAATCAGTCAAGCAAAACCAAAAAAAAACAAACAATGGAGAAAAATGTGAAATACCTTCTGGGGAAAACAACAGACCTGGAAAATAGGTCTAGGAGAGACAATCTGAGAATTATTGGATTCCCAGAAAAATACGATGAAAAAAAGAGCCTGGACACTATTTTCCAGGAAATTATCAAAGAGAACTGCCCAGAAGTCATAGAAACAGAGGGTAAAAGAGACATTGAAAGGATTCATCGATTACCCACTGAAAGGGATCCTAAAATCAAAACACCAAGAAATACAGTGGCCAAATGCCAGAACCCTCAAACAAAGGAAAAAATACACCAAGCGGCTAGAAAAACCCAATTCAAATATAGAGGAGCCACAATAAGAATTACACAAGATCTAGCAGCATCCACATTAAAAGATCGAAGGGACTGGAATATGATATTCCAAAAGGTTAAGGAACTCGGTATGCAACCAAAAATAACTTACCCAGCCAGAATGAGCATCTTTTTCCAGGGAAAAAGATGGTCATTCAATGAAATAAGTGAATTTCACCTATTTTTGGTGAAAAAAACAGAACTCAACAAGAAGTTTGATCTGCAAATATTGAACTCAAGAAAAACCTAAAAAGGTAAAAAGAAATCTTGGGAACTATATTTCTGCTGTAAAGATGTATAAAAAATGCATGTATACCTTGTTCTAAAAATTAGAGGTAGAAAGGACATTGTATCAGGAAAAGAGTAAAGTGGGGGTACTATATCTCACAAAGAGGCAAAGGAAACCTATTATATCTGAGAGAAAGAATGGAGGGGGATGAATATAGTGGGTATTTTACTGCCATAAGAATTGACTTTAAGAGAAAAAAATTTTAGACATATGCAATGTATGGTGAAACTTCTCCCATCTCATTGAAAAGTGAGAAGGGAAAAGTGAAAAGGGAAGGAATAAGCTAAGCAGAAGGGAATACAGAAACTGTGAGGGAAAGGAGTAAGATAGAGGGAGGAACTCTAAGGTGGGGAGGAGGGATACTAAAAAGGGAGGGCTGTGAGAAGCAAGTGGTGCTCACAAGTTTAATACTGGGAAGGGGGGTAAGGGGGAAAGAAGGGAGAAAAGCATAAATAGGGCTTAACAAGATGGCAAATAATACAGAATTGGTCATTTTAACCATAAATGTGAACGGGGTAAACTCCCCCACAAACTATACCCATAAAGAGGAAGTGATTAGCAGAATGGATTAAAAGCCAGAATCCTACAATATGTTGTTTACAGGAAACACACCTGAAGCAGGGAGATACATGCAGAATAAGGGTAAAAGGATGGAGCTAAATCTACTATACTTCAGGTGAAGTATAAAAAGCAGGGGTAGCCATCCTGATCTCAGATCAAGCAAAAACAAAAATTGATCTAATTAAAAGAGATAAGGAAGGGCACTATATCTTGCTAAAGGGTAGCATAAATAATGAAGCAATATCAATATTAAACATATATGCACCAAGTGGTGTAGCATCTAAATTCATAAAAGAGAAATTAAGAGAGCTGCAAGAAGAAATAGATAGCAAAACTAGAATTGTGGGAGATCTCAACCATGCACTCTCAGAATTAGATAAATCAAATTACAAAATAAATAAGAAAGAAGTCAAAGAGGTAAATAGAATACTAGAAAAGGTAGATATGATAGACCTCTGAAGAAAACAAAATGGAGACAGAAAGGAGTACACTTTCTTTTCAGCAGTTCATGGAACCTATACAAGAATAGACCATATATTAGGACATAAAAACCTCAAATTCAAATGCAGTAAGGCAGCAATAGTAAATGCATCCTTTTCAGACCATGATACAATAAAAATAATATTCAACAAAAAGCCAGGGGAAAGTAGAACAAAAAATAATTGGAAACTAAATAATCTCATACTAAAGAATGATTGGGTGAAACAACAAATCATAGACATAATTAATAACTTCACCCAAGAAAATGACAATAATGAGACATTATATCAAAATGTGTGGGATGCTGCCAAAGCGGTAATAAGGGGAAATTTCATATCTCTAGAGGCTTACTTGCATAAAGTATAGAAAGAGAAGGTCAATGAATTGGGCTTGCAACTAAAAATGCTAGAAAAGGAACAAATTAAAAACCCCCAGTCAAACACTAAACTTGAAATTCTAAACATAAAAGGAGAGATTAATAAAATTGAAAGTAAAAAAAAAAACTATTGAATTAATTAATAAAACTAAGAGTTGGTTCTATGAAAAAACCAACAAAATAGACAAACCCTTAGTAAATCTGATTAAAAAAAGGAAAGAGGAAAATCAAATTGTTAGTCTTAAAAATGAAAAGGGAGAACTCGCCACAAATGTAGAGGAAATTAGAGCAATAATTAGGAATTACTTTGCCCAACTTTATGGCAATAAATTCGACAACTTAAATGAAATGAAAGAATACCTTCAAAAATATAGCTTGCCCAGATTAACAGAGGAAGAAGTAAATATCCTAAACAGTCCCATCTTAGAAAAAGAAATAGAACAAGCTATTAACCAACTCCCTAAGAAAAAATCCCCAGGACCAGAAGGATTTATACGTGAATTCTTCCAAACATTTAAAGAACAATTAACCCCAATGCTATATAAACTATTTGAAAAAATAGGGACTGAAGGAGTCCTACCAAACTCCTTTTACAAAACAGACATGGTACTGATACCTAAAGCATGTAGGCTGAAAACAGAGAAAGAAAGTTATAGACCAATCTCTCTAATGAATATCGATGGTAAAATCTTCAATAAAATATTAGCAAAAGGTTTACAGAAAATCATTCCTAGGATAATACACTATGACAAAGTAGGATTGATACCAGGAATGCAGGGCCTGTTCAATATTAGGAAACCTATTAGCATAATTGACTTTATCAATAACCAGACTAACAAAAATCATATGATCATCTCAATAGATGCAGAAAAAGCATTTGATAAAATCCAACATCCATTCCTAATAAAAACACTTGAGAGTATAGGAATAAATGGACTTTTTCTTAAAATAGTCAGGAGCATATATTTAAAACCATCAGTAAGCATCATATGCAATGGGGAAAAACTGGAATCTTTCTCAGTAAGATCTGGAGTGAAGCAAGGTTGCCCACTATCACCATTATTATTCAATATTGTATTTGAAACACTAGCCTCGGCAATAAGAGTCAAGAATGAGATTAAAGGAACCAGAATAGGCAGTGAGGAAACCAAACTATCACTCTTTGCAGATGATATGATGGTATACTTAGAGAACCCTAGAGATTCTATGAAAAAGCTATTAGAAATAATCCATAACTTTAGCAAAGTTGCAGGTTATAAAATAAATCCCCATAAATGCTCAGCATTTTTATACATCACCAACAAAATCCAACAGCAAGAGATACAAAGAGAAATCCCATTCAGAATAACTGTCGACAGCATAAAATATTTTGGAATTTATCTACCAAAGGAAAATCAGGAATTATATGAGCTAAATTACAAAAAAACTTTCCACACAAATAAAGTCAGACTTAAACAATTGGAAAAATATCAAGTGCTCCTGGATAGGTCAAGCAAATATAATAAAGATGACAATACTCACTAAACTAATCTATTTATTTAGTGCTATACCAATCAGACTTCCAAAAATTATTTTAATGATCTAGAAAAAATAACAACAAAATTCATATGGAATAATAAAAGGTCAAGAATCTCAAAAGAATTAATGAAAAAAAAATCAAATGAAGGTGGCCTAGCTGTACCTGACCTAAAGATCTAACTTTTGGGATAAGAATTCATTATTTGTTTGGTATTGGCTAAGAAATAGATTAGTTGATCAGTGGAACAGGTTAGGTTCACAAGACAGAATAGTCAACTATAGCAATTTAGTGTTTGACAAACCCAAAGATCTAACTTTTGGGATAAGAATTCATTATTTGACAAAATCTGCTGGGATAACTGGAAATCAGTATGGCAGAAATTAGGCATGGACCCACACTTAACACCATATACCAAGATAAGATCAAAATGGGTCCATGATTTAGACATAAAGAATGAGATTATAAACAAATTGGAGGAACATAGGATAGTTTATCTCTCAGACTTGTGGAGGAGGAAGAAATTTGTGACTAAAGACAAAGTAGAGACCATTATTGATCACAAAATAGAAAATTTTGAGTACATCAAATTAAAAAGCTTCTGTACAAACAAAACTAATGTAAACAAGATTAGAAGGGAAGCAACAAACTGGGAAAACATTCTCACAGTTAAAGGTTCTGATAAAAGCCTCATTTCCAAAATTGATAGAGAACTGACTCTAATTTATAATAAACCAAGCCATTCTCCAATTGATAAATGGTCAAAGGATATGAACAGACAATTTTCAGATAATGAAATTGAAATTATTATTGAAATTATATGAAATTATATTATATGAATTATATTATATAAAATTGAATTATATATTATATTATATTATATTATTTATATTATGTAATTATATTATATAAAATTGAAATTATATGAAAGAGTGTTCCAAATCATTATTAATCAGAGAAATGCAAATTAAGACAACTCTGAGATACCACTACATACCTGTCAGATTGGCTAAAGATGACAGGAAAAAATAATGATGATTTTTGGAGGGGATGCAGGAAAACTGGGACACTGATACATTGTTGTTGGAGCTGTGAACGAATCCAACCATTCTGGAGAGCAATCTGGAATTATGCCCAAAAAGTTATCAAACTGTGCATACCCTGTGATCCATCAGTGTTTCTACTGGGCTTATATCCCAAGGAGATACTAAAGAAGGGAAAGGGACCAGTATGTGCCAAAATGTTTGTGGCAGCCCTGTTTGTAGTGGCTAGAAGCTGGAAACTGAGTGGCTGCCCATCAATTCGAGAATAGTTGAGTAAATTGTGGTATATGGTATATGATGTTATGGAATATTATTGTTCTGTAAGAAATGACCAGCAGGATGAATACAGAGAGGCTTGGAGAGAATTACATGAACTGATGCTAAGTGAAATGAGCAGAACCAAGAGATCATTATATACATCAACAACGGTACTGTATGAAGATGTAATCTGATGGAAGTGGATTTCTTTGACAGAGACCTAATTCAGTTTCAATTGATCAATGATGAACAGAAGGAGCTACACCCAAAGAAAAAACACTGGGAAATGAATGTAAACTGTTTGCATTCTTGTTTTTCTTCCCGGGTTATTTTTACTTTCTGAATCCAATTCTCCCTGTGCAACAAGAAAACTGTTTGGATCTGCACACATACATTGCATCTAGGATATACTAGGACATATTTAACATATATAGAACTGCTTTCCATCTAGGAGAGGGGGTGGAGGGTAGGAGGGAAAAATCGGAACAGAAGTGAGTACAAGGGATAATGTAAAAAAAATTATCCTGGCATGGATTCTGTCAATAAAAAGTTACTATAACAATAACATAAATAAATAAATAAAAAAGAAACAGTTAAGGAATAATTAATTCCAATGTTTTGCAAACTGTTTGGAAAAATAGAGAAAGGAAACCAATTAAATTGCTTTTATGACATGGATATGGCCCTAATACCTAAACAGGTAGAGTGAAAAGAGAAAGAAAATTATAAATTAATTTCTCTAATGAATACTGATGCAAAAAAATTAAAAATACAAGCAAATAGATTACATAAAATTATAGCCAGGATAATACATAATGACCATGTAGAATCTATACCAGGAATGCAGAGTTGCTTCAATATTAGGAAAATTATTAGAATATTTTATTCTATCAATAATCATACTAACAAAAATCCTGATCTTGATAGATTCCAAAAAAACATTTGACAAAATCCAACACTCTTTCCTATTAAAAACAGTTGAGATTGTGGGAATAAAAGGAGTTTTCCTTAAAGTGATCAGTAACATCTATTTAAAACCATCAGCAAGCATCACATGAAGTGGATATATACTAGATCTATTGATAATAAGATCTGGGGTGAAACAGGGTTGCCCACTATCACCCTTAGTATTCAATTTTGTATTTGAAAAGTTAGCTTTAGAAATAAGAGGGAATAAAAGAAATTAAAGGAATTGGAGTAGGTAATGAGGAAATCAGATTACCCCTCTTTGCAGATGAAATGATGGTATTCTTAAATAATCCTAGAAAATCAATTTAAAAACTACTAGAAACAATTCACAACTTTTGTAAAGTTGCAAGATACAAAATACATTCACATAAATCATAAGCATTTTTATATGTTACCAACAAAGTTTCCCAGGAAGTGATACAAAGAAAAATTCCATACAAAATAAATATAAATCATATATTTGGTAGTTACTTGCCAAAGCAAAGTCAGCAACTCTATGAATACGATTACAAAACACTTCACACAAATAAAGTTAGACCTAATCAAATATAAAAATATCAAGTGCTCATGGGTAGGTTAAACTAATATGATAAAAGTGCCAATGCTAACTAAATTAATCTACTTATTCAATGCCATACCAATTGTTCTGTTAATTTAAGGATAAGTTTGAATTCACTCCTATAAATAACACTTTTTAACTCAATTAAAGTGAAAGTAAAATTTAATTATACGATACACAGAATAGGTTCCCTACAATAATAACCAATACAGTAAATAATACATAAAAGACAAAGAATAAGGGAAACTATGATTAAGATAGAAGAGAGAGAGAGAGAACAGGATACATCACCGATCTACTGGAAAGTAGCTGCAGGCCCCGTTGCAGCCTTCAAACTTGATCGGGAAAAGTGTTATTCCAAGCAGAATAGTATCTCCATGGGTGAAGCCCGATGAGGATTAAAACGGGACTGAATTTATAGGGCTTGAAAACAAAGAAAGCTCAGAGCTAACTTGCTTACATATAGAAAGTTAGGTATAGGAGAAGGAAATGCCAGATGGACTTCCAAGATATGACTTGATAATGTAGATGTCAGGGAGGGGGCCAATCCTCACTGGCATCCATTGTGTCCCAAGGAGTGGCTAGTTCCTGGGATTGTAGAGGTGAAGCCAAACACATGTGGCATATTCCTGGTCTCATAGGGTTAAAGCAAGGCTAAGTTCCCATGGAGAGAGTCACATTCTTGAAATGATTTGAAATGAACTAACTAATAACAAGGTATTTCTTATTCACCAATAAAACTCCAAAGAAATTATTATGCAATGATAGAAAAAATAATAACAAAGTTTATTTAGAATAACAAAAGATCAAGAATTTCAAGGAATTAATAAAAAATGCAAAGGAAGGTGATCTAGCTGTACAAGACCTAAAACTGTTATAATTAGATGTCATTAGAAACATTTAGTACTAAGAAATACTCTGTCAGTGGAATTGGTTAGTTTCACAAGACTCAGTAGTGTATGACTATAGTAATCCAATGTTTGATAAATGCAAAAAAAGAGAGGTCTGGAATAAGAGATCATCATTTAGCAAAAATTGCTGGGAAAATTGAAAATAGTGTGGCAGGGACTCAGAATTAACATAAACCTAATCATGCTCTATACTAAGATAACTTTAAAAGGGTTCATGTTTTAGACATAATTAGCAATGCTATAATCAAATTAGAACAAAGGATGGTCTATTTTTTCAGATTTCTGGACAAGGAATTTGTGGTTAAAGAAGAACTAGAGTACATTATGGAATGGAACATGGATAATTTTTATTGTATTAAGTTTAAAAAGTTTTGTACAGAGGAAGTAAATTGCTTGAATAGTCCCATTTCAGAAAAAGAAATAGAACAGGCAATTAAACAACTCCCTACGAAAAAATCCCCAAGACCAGATGGATTTACATGTGAATTTTACCAAACATTTAAAGAACAATTGGCCCCAATGCTATATAAATTATTTGATAAAATAGGGAATGAAGGAGTCCTAACCAAATTCCTTCTATGACACAGACATGGTACTGATACCTAAACCAGGTAGGTTGAAAACAGAGAAAGAAAATTATAGACCAATCTCCCTAATGAATATTGATGCTAAAATCTTAAATAAGATATTAGCAAAAAGACTACAGAAAATCATCTCCAGGATAATACACTATGATCAAGTAGGATTTATACCAGGAATGCAGGGCTGGTTCAATATTAGGAAAACTATCAATATAATTGGCCATGTTAATAACCAAATTAACAAAAACCATATGATCATCTCAATAGATGCAGAAAAAGCATTTGATAAAATCCAACATCCATTCCTATTAAAAACACTTGAGAGTATAGGAATAAATGGACTTTTCCTTAAAATAATCAGCAGCATCTATTTAAAACCATCAGTAAGCATCATATGTAATGGAGACAAACTGCAACCATTCCCAATAAGATCTGGAGTGAAACAAGGTTGCCCACTATCACCGTTACTATTTAATATTGTATTAGAAACGCTAGCTATAGCAATAAGAGCTGAGAAAGAGATTAAAGGAATAAGAATAGGCAATGAGGAAGCCAAATTATCACTCTTTGCCGATGACATGATGGTATACTTAGAGAACCCCAGAGATTCTGCTAAAAAGTTATTAGAAATAATCCACAACTTTAGCAAAGTTGCTGGTTATAAAATAAACCCACATAAGTCATCAGCATTCTTATATATCACTAACAAAATCCAACAGTCAGAGTTACAAAGAGAAATTCCATTTAAAGTAACTACTGATAATATAAAATATTTAGGAATCTATCTGCCAAGGGAAAATCAGAAACTTTATGAGCAAAATTACAGACCACTTTTCACACAAATTAAGTCTGATCTAACCAATTGGAAAAATATTAAATGCTCTTGGATAGGGTGAGCAAATATAATAAAGATGACAATAATACCTAAACTAATCTATTTATTTAGCGCTATACCAATCAGACTCCCAAAAAACTATTTTAATGACCTAGAAAAAATAACAACAAAGTTCATATGGAAAAACAAAAGGTCAAGAATTTCAAGGGAATTAATGAAAAAAAAATCAAATGAAGGTGGCTTAGCTGTACCAGATCTAAAATTATATTATAGAGCAGCAGTTACCAAAACTATTTGGTATTGGCTAAGGAATAGATTAGTTGATCAGTGGAATAGATTAGGTTCAAGGGATAAAACAGTCAACAAATATAGCAACCTAGTCTTTGACAAACCCAAAGATCCCAGCTTTTGGGATAAGAACTTACTGTTTGATAAAAATTGCTGGGAAAATTGGAAACTAATATGGCAGAAACTAGGCATTGATCCATACTTAACGCCGTACACCAAGATAAGGTCAAAATGGGTTCATGACCTAGGCATAAAGAATGAAATTATTAATAAATTAGAGGAACATAGGATAGTTTACCTCTCAGACCTGTGGAAGGGGAAGGTCTTTATGACCAAAGCAGAACTAGAGATCATTACTGATCACAAAATAGAAAATTTCGATTATACCAAACTGAAAAGTTTTTGTACAAACAAAACTAATGCAGACAAGATTAGAAGGGAAGCAATAAACTGGGAAAATATTTTTACAGTCAAAGGTTCTGATAAAGGCCTCATTTCCAAAATATATAGAGAATTAACTCTAATTTATAAAAAATCAAGCCATTCTCCAATTGAAAAATGGTCAAAGGATATGAACAGACAATTCTCAGATGAAGAAATTGAAACTATTTCTAGTCATATGAAAAGATGCTCCAAGTCATTATTAATCAGAGAAATGCAAATTAAGACAACTCTAAGATACCACTACACACCTGTCAGATTGGCTAAGATGACAGGAAAAAATAATGATGATTGTTGGAGGGGATGCGGGAAAACTGGGACATTGATGCATTGTTGGTGGAGTTGTGAACGAATCCAACCATTTTGGAGAGTAGTTTGGAACTATGCTCAAAAAGTTATCAAACTGTGCATACCCTTTGATCCAGCAGTGTTACTACTGGGATTATATCCCAAAGAGATTATAAAGAAGGGAAAGGGACCTGTATGTGCACGAATGTTTGTGGCAGCCCTTTTTGTAGTGGCTAGAAACTGGAAACTGAATGGATGTCCATCAGTTGGAGAATGGCTGAATAAATTGTGGTATATGAAAATTATGGAATATTACTGTTCTGTAAGAAATGACCAACAGGATGATTTCAGAAAGGCCTGGAGAGACTTACACGAACTGATGCTGAGTGAAATGAGCAGGACCAGGAGATCATTATATACTTCAACAACAATACTAGATGATGACCAGTTCTGATGGATCAGGCCATCCTCAGCAACGAGATCAACCAAATCATTTCTAATGGAGCAGTAATGAACTGAACTAGCTATGCCCAGAAAAAGAACTCTGGGAGATGACTAAAAACCATTACATTGTTCCCAATCCCTATATTTATGCACACATGCATTTTTGATTTCCTTCACAAGCTAATTGTACAATAATTCAGAGTCTGATTCTTTTTGTACAGCAAAATAATGTTTTGGTCATGTATACTTATTGTGTATCTAAGTTATATTTTAATATATTTAACATCTACTGGTCATCCTGCCATCTAGGGGAGGGGGTGGGGGGGTAAGAGGTGAAAAATTGGAACAAGAGGTTTGGCAATTGTTAATGCTGTAAAGTTACCCATGTATATATCCTGTAAATAAAAGGCTATTAAATAAAAATAAAAATTTAAAAAAAAAAGTTTTGTACATACAAAACCAATTGAGGCACTAGTTTAGATAAGATTAGAGGTAAAGCAATAAACTTGTAAAATAAAATCCACCAAGGGTTCTGATAAAGGCCAGTTTCTAAAATATACAGAGAATTGACTCAAATTTATAAGAATTTAAGTTATAAGAGGTCAAAGGTCAAAGAATTAGAACAGACAATTTTAAGAAGAAATTAAAACTATTTCTAGTCCTGTGAAAATTTGCTCTAAATCACTATTGATCAAAGAAATGCAAATAATGACAACTCATCAGTACCACTACACACCTCTCAGTTTGGCTAAGATGACAGGAAAAGATATTGATAAATGTTGTAGGGGAAGTGGGAAAACTGGGGCACTAATAAATCATTAGTGGAGTTGTGAACTGATCCAACCATTCTGCAGAGCAATTTGAAGCTATGTTCAAACAAAACATACCCTTTGATCTAGCAGCAACTCTAGTGGATGTGTATCCCAAAGAGATCTTAAAATAGGGAAAGTATCCACATGTGCAAAAAGGTTAGTGACAGCCCTTTTTATAAGGGGCAAGGAACTGGAAATTGATTGAATTCCTATTAGTTAGAGAATGGCTGAATAAGTTATGACACATGAATGTTTTGGAATATTACTATTGTATAAAAAAAAATCAGCAGGATGATTTCAGAGAGTTCTGGAGAAACTTGCATGAAGTAAAGTGAGTAAAACCAAGGGAACATTATACATGACAATAATAAGATTATGTGATGATGAATTCTGACGTGACTCTTTTCATTAATGACATGATTCAGGCCAATTCCAATAGATTTGTGATGGAGAGAGCCATCTTCATCCAGAAAGAGGATATGCATTAGAGATATGATAGAGTAGTTTTCTGTTGGAGTTTATTTCTGGGAAAGATCACAGTACTAGATTAGCCATTTTAATCTATCCTCTATCATCTACTTTATGAGCTATTTTATGAGAAAAGAAGACACTGAATTGAGCTTTTTTCTCAAATAAAGATTCGAAGTTCATATTCCAACCTCTAAAATAGGGAGAAGGCAATGACAAGATCTTACCAAAGTCGATGAGTTCTTACATGATAATAAAATTATTCCAATAATGATTTTCTTTTATTTTATTCTCTCATTTTCAGAAATCTGGAAAGTTTTATTCATGATATATTGAAACATAGCAGATAAGCTCTTTTTTTGTTACAATTTTAAGGAGGTACTTTTTCTTCTATCCATTCTTATTAATGTAAATAATATATCCAGTATTTTGAGCAGCTAAATTTCTGAGTGGATAGAACCCTGGACTTATCTTCATGGGTTCAAATCTCACCTCAGATACTTACTAGCAGTGTGAGTTTAAGCAAGTCATTTAATCTTTTTGTCTCAGTTTCCTCATCTGTCAAATAATGTGGAGAAGGAAATGGCAATTCATTCTAGCATCTTTATCAAGAAAAACTGAAATGGAGTCATTAATAGTCAGAAACAATTGAAGATGTCTGAGAAGCAAGTTCTAGCATTTAATGATTTAAGGTTTACAAAGTGTTTTAAATATATTATCTTATTTGTTCTACACTAAAAATGGAAGTTGCTTGTCATTATTATTACTATTTGGGGATATAAAAACTGAGGCTGAGATATGTTTAATGATTTTTCTCATACTCAGGTAACTAGTAATTGTCTGACTTAAGACTGAATTCTTAATTGAACTACAAGTTCAGATTCTATCCATTATTCGACCAAAAATACCTATCTTAGATTATCTCTCCCTGACCTTATATCCATGTCATTTATTTTTGGTATTAATGTATACTAGATTTTCTTTTGTTACTTTTTATCAACATTTTATTTTGTTTTAATATTTCTTGTTGTGTTATGGTTTTGTCTCTTCAGACCATTATATTTTTTAGAATATTCTGTACTCAAGGAAGGTTTATTATTATTTGTTCTAAGTAATTCTTTTTTCTTTTTTGCCATTCTTTCATTCCTTTACATTTCATTATACAGCTTTGTTTCATTTCTCCTGGGTATTCTTGTACTCGGGTTAAGGACATTACTTTTTCTAAGATTTTAATTGAACTGTGGAATTACTCTCTTCTGGCTTCACTTTTAGGACTTTTTACCTATAGGGTTCTGTAGTCTATCATCATAATTATAGAAATTTTCTTCTGTTTATTCATTTCTACAGCCTCAAGTTCTGGATTGAGTACCCATCCAATTCTGTTCCTTCCTATTGCTCAATTATGTCCTGCTTTGGTCCTTTCCCTGCTTCCTACTTTGAGTTTTACCTCCTTGTATATTTTTCCTTCCAACCCTGCCATTGGCTTGTCTTCACTTGGAATCTCTCTGAGATTAGCAGCATTGTAATTCAGCTGAAGAAAGGAAATAGGAAATTATAAGTGTTTTTCTTTAGGCATCCTCATCATTGTTTCTTCTTGTGCATTTTTATAACCTTTCTGAGAGGAATCCAAGCTCTTTTATGAACTAACATGACCTCATTACACTCACAATTAGTTTATGTTCTGTCCACATTCAGGTAAGATTAGATTTCTTTTGAGTTTGCTTCTAACTCTGTGATTTATTCATTATTTTTTAAATGAATTCTGGCAACAATATGAAATACAAAATGGATAATTTTGATTCCATTAAATTAACTTAAATTTGATTGCATAAAATTAAAAAAAATGTGCAAACAAAACCAATGTAGCCAAGATAGAAGCAGAAAGCTGGGATTTTTTTTATATATCCAATGTTTTTGATAAAAGCCTCATTTCTATAATATATAGAGAATTGACTCAAATTTATAAGAATAAAACCATTCTTCAATTAATAAATTGTCAAAGAATATGAACAATATTCAGATGAATGAATGCCATTTCTAGTCATATGAAAAAAAATTGCTCTAGATCAATATTGATTAGGGAAATGATATTAAGACAACTCTGAAATGCAACTTCACACCTCTCAGACTACCTAAGGTGACAGGAAAAAATAATGATAAATCTTGCATCTATTTGGGAAAACTAGGACTTTAATGCATTGTAGATAGAGTTGTGAGTTGATCAAACCATTCTGGAGAGCAATTTGGAATAATCTCAAAAGGCTATTAAATTGTGCATACCCTTTTACCCTGCAGTATGTCTACTGGGTCTATGTCCTGGAGAAATCACAAAAAAAGAGAAATGGACTCACATGTGCAAAATTATTTATAACAGCCCTTTTTGTAGTGTTAAAGTACTGGAAATTGAGTGAATGCCCATCAGTTGGAGAATGGCTGAATAAGTTATGGAATATGACTGTTATGGATTATTATTGTTCTATAAGAAACAATGAGCAAGATGGTTTCAGAAAAGACTGGAAAGATTTGCATGAACTGATGCAAAGTGAAATGAGCAGAATAGATCATTGTATGCAGCAACAATAAGATTGTGTGATAATCAATTATAATGTATTTAACTAAAAGTGTCCTGAAACTAAAACTCCTTGAACAGTTGCACAAATAGTTTAATTGATTTGCCCAGTTTCACATTGTTAGTACATAATAGAGGCTAGACTTGAATTCAGACCTTTTTTTTCACTTTCAAAACCAGTTCTCTATCCATTCTACATGGTATTAGTACAAAATAAGACCAATGGCTAAAGTATATTGAAAAGAAATACCTGGAGGAGGGGGAAAACCTTTACAACTTTAACTTGAAGAGTGATTTTCTTAAAGGCATATACAACTAACAATGAAGAAGAAAGGGGTAGTGTGGATAGAGACAAGCACCGATCTCCACATAATAAATTTAGAACCTTCCTCTGAGTATGCACAAAAGGATGAATGGGATATTACCACAATTGTGTCAAAACATATGGCAAGAAAATAAAAGTGATTTAACAGGATCTTACAAAAAGAAAATTACTAGGTGCAGAATTTTGATTTTCCCTTTCATATTGATGAGTAACTGTTCATATTACTGATAATTCTGCTTTTCTCTACATTTTCATCCCACTGAGTCAGTCACTTAGTACTTAATTTCTTCTATCATATTCCTGGTGGAAGTAAACTTACCTTTTCATCGTGAACAGGTGTATTGAGACGTGAGGAATTATTTATTACACTAAAATGTAATATATTCACTTTTTGAACTCCAAATTAAATTTTATGGTCTGAAGGACTTAAGGTGCTATCTATTAATTTAAGCACCCATGGAATTTTCCCCAATTATTCCCTATCCTAACTCTAAAATCCTCCTTTATCTAATGCATTCTTTTTTATTACCTAGGTAAATATGTCTGTACTACAAAATGTAACCCTAATGACTTGCTCATTAATGTTTACAGAGTTCTTTGAAGATAAAAAGTGCTACACCAGAATTTAGTCTTACTGATCATTGCTTATAATGAGAACTCAGCAACATGGATTAAATCTCACTTTGCAAATGACATTTCTCATTGGAGTCAATGTGTTTTTAGCTCATTTCTCTAAATAGTAGATATTTGTCTACAAAAGGCAGAGAAAGAAATTCCTTTGATTTTCCATGATAACATCAAAGGTAAAAATAAATGGTACATCTTGTTTGTAAGTGCCACTCCATTAGAAGTAAAGATCATTCTAATTTATTGGAGAATTAATTAAGACCAAAGGAATTAGTTTGATTAGGAAGAGTATTAAAGTTTCTAGAATGATATATGGCTCTTTGTGTCTACATATGAAGGCTTTAAACCATTTTAATACTATAAAATCATGCAGAGGATACTCAAAAATAAATGGAATCTAGATTTGACCTTCCTTTTCTTTCAACTACATAACAAAATAATGCAGGCATTGCTTTTTATCAGTTAGATCTTTATATAACACTCATTACTTAGAAGTTTTATGTGACCTATCATAGAGATCTGTACAGAGAGGCAAATAAATAAAAGATACTCCCGGGAAAGCATGTCTATTCTCCTAGTTGGCACAGTAAATAAAATTCTGAGCAAGGCATTAGGAAAACTGGAGTTCAAATCTGGTCGCATACACTTGCTATCTGCATGCTTTTAGGTAAGTACTTTGAATGAAATCTGAATCAATCACTTTATTGGGAATAGTAATAGCATGTACTTTTTATTATACTTTTTTATTTAAAAGATATATGCATGGGTAATTTTTCAGTATTGACAATTGCAAGACCTTTTGTTCCAACTTTTCTCCTCCTTCCCCCCACCCCTTCCACTAGAAGGTTGAGCAATACATGTTAAATATGTTAAAGTATAAGTTAAATACAATATATGTATACAAGTCCATACAGTTATTTTGCTGTACAAAAAGAATCAGATTTTGAAATAGTATACAATTAGCCTGTGAAAGAAATCAAAAATGCAGGTGGACAAAAATAGAGGAATTGGGAATTCTATATAATGATTCATAGTCATCTCCCTGAGTTCTTTTGGTGGGTATAGCTGGTTCAATTCATTACTGCTCTATTGGAATTGATTTGGTTCATCTCATTGTTGAAGAGGACCAGGTCCATCAGAATTGATCATCATATAGTATTGTTGTTGAAGTACATAATGAACTCCTGGTCCTGAATAGCATGTACTTTGTAGGATTATTGTGAAAATCAAATAAGAAAATATTTGTAAATAATTTTATATAGTGATCATCATATGAAGTCTTTAATAATTGCTTATTCCTTTCCTTCCTCATCTTTTTCAAGAGTATCTTGGAGCACATCAATTAACCCAGGAGTCAAAATTTTCTCACTTTTCAAATGATAATATTATAACATAGTCATTGAGAAGATTAAAGTTGATCTTATATTGTTTTATTATTAATCCTATTTATAATTAATTGATTTTGTTCTGTAACTCCTTAAGTTCTTATCTTTGAACTTAGTTCATAGTTCAGCAAGCTAAGATTAAGAATCCACTTTTCCTACCTCCAGGAATCTAACTGACCTGGAGAATTTGTGAAGCATTTATTAGGCAGTGAGGTCTAATATCTCTACTCCATCATCTTATTCTTTAGGAATTTCTGGTTTTCTGCATTAACATCTAGGCTCTTGGCCTTAATTCCACGATGTCATCTAAACTATTAGGTTTCTTCTTCTTTATTCTTCAAAGGTTATAAAAGGTGAACTATCTTTTTGTTGGCATAATTTTTTGGCATAAATGAAGAGCTTCCACTGACCCAGAGCTAGAAAATCATCTGGTCCAAGTTTAGGTTATTTAAGTTGGGATCTATTATTAGATTCTTATACAGTTTGTGATAAAAAAAACACTTCAGTATTATGAAGTGTGTTAATTTATGCATTTAACATAATATTCTGAAGAAGCACTTCATTCACTGCTGTAGCCTATATTCTTCATTTCGCAAATAACCAAAATGAAAGTCAGAAAATGGGAATAGATAGCTTGTTCTATATCTTATAGCAAGTTGAGTGGCAGAATGAAGATTGGTATTATGATTTTCTAATTATACTTTCTAATATATACTTCTAATTATATAAATTGTAATTTTGTTTTCCTTTACATACTTAACAATTAGCAAACAATCTATCCTTCTGAGTTCCTTCCTTCTTTTGCCCCTCTTTCTTGATTTTTCTATTTTTACTTCTTTCTTCCTTGATTTTTACTGAATTTCTTCCTTCCTTCTCTCCTTCCTTCGTTCTTTTCTTCTCCCTCTTTTTTCTCTTTTGTTTCTTTATTTTCCCATCATTTTCTCTCTCTCTCTCTCTCTCTCTCTCTCTCTCTTCCTCTTTCTCTCTGTGTCTTTTCTGTCTCTCTCTCCTTCTTTCTTTCCTTCCCTTCCTTGCTTGCTTGCTTTCTTCTTTCCTTCTTATCGTTATACAGACTAATTGTATTATTTAGTGTTAAATGTATTGTATTGCAATTTTCATGTAAACCCCATTAACATCAAAGTATAATCTCTGATATCAGACATCTTAAAGTTTTTTCATTATTTTGTTTGGTTGTTTTGTATTTTTTTTATGTTCCTGGTTTTGTTGAGCACTCAAGAAATATTTTTTTCATTGGAGTCAGAAGAACTGAGTTTATATCCTACTTATGTCACAATGTTTGGAACCTGCAAGAAACAATAGCCATGGGATTTAGTTTTTGTTCTTTGCAAAACAAATCACTTCAACAAGATAGCCTTTAAGGTTATTTTCAGCTCTCTCTATCATTTATGATCTTATAAACCTAAGACTCTGCTTTTTATCCTCTTGAAAACTGATATCTTGGCTCTCTTCAACAATGAGAAGATTAAACCACTTCCAATTGTTAAGTGATGAAGAGAGCCATCTACACTCAGAGAGAAAACTGTACAAACTGAGTGTGGTTCACTCTTTTTATTGTTGTTTGCTTGCATTTTATTTTGCTTCTCTTTTTTTTTCTTGTGTGGCATGATAACTATAAAAATATGTATGCACATATTGGATTTAATATTTATTTCTACCATGTTTAACATATAATGGATTACTTGCCATCTAGGGGAGGGCATGAGGAAAGAGGTGGGAAATTGGAACACATATTTGCAAGCAATAATGTTGAAGAATTGTCTACACATGTTTTGAAAAATAGAACAGCTTTAATAAAAAAAGAAAGAAAAGTGATGTCTGATTTCTAACAGCCAGCAGAAATTATTCATTCCAAGTTTCTCTAATTTACTTTTTTTGCTTTTAAGATGCAATGCAGTATTTTATTTTCATTCTTTTATATATGTATTCTTTACTTTTTAATAATTATCTTTAAAAGTCTGAGTTCCAAGTTCTCATTCTTTGTTTCATCCCTAGCACTTCTACTGAAAAGGCAAGCAAAATATAAATTCTAGATATGAAATAACATGAAACACAATAATCATATCATAAAAAGCAAGGAAAATAGAAAACTATACTTCACTTTGCACACAAAGTGCATTAGCTCTTTGGAAGTAGAGAACATTTTTAATCATGAATCCATTGAAATTGTCTTGATCAGAGGACCTAAATTTCTTGCAGTTAATTATCATTTCAATACTGCAGTCAGTAAATGTCATCATCTCCAAGCTTTATGTACTTCACTTTGCTTCAGTATGTACAATTCTTTACATATTATGATATTTTTTCTTAGTGAATACATTTTTTCCCATTCTATCCCTAGCAATTTTTTATATCCCAATGATACTCCATAACAATCAATATACCACAGCTCATTCAGTCATTCCTCAATTAATGAATCATCTCCTGAATTTCCAATTTTTTTTGTCAACCAAAAGGAATTGGTAATCTTTTTTTTTTTTTTTTTTTTTACATATAAGTAATTTTTCTTTGACTTCTTTGGTATACAGACAAGATAGTGGTATGTACTCGGTGAAAAAGTATGCAGTTTATCCTTGATAGTAGTTCTAAATTGTACTATAAATCATTAGTTAGTCAAGCTAATATAATATAAATGACAATTCTACTTAAATTGGTCTATTTGTTCAGTTCTATACCTACCAAAGTACCAAAAATTATTATATAGAGTTAGAAAAAAATTTAAAAAAATCATTTGGAAAAAACAGAAGTTCAAGAATATCAAGAGAATAAATGAAAAATGGAAAATATGTTAACTTAGCATACCAGACTTTAAAATATTCTAAAACAGTAGTCATCAAAACCATTTTGTACTGCCTAAGAAATAAAGTGGTGGTTCAGTGGAGTAAGTTAGGTATGTGTGACACAATATTCAAGGCACATAATATTCTAGTATTTGATAAAATAAACAAACAAACAAACAAACAAACAAAAACTCCAACATCTGGTGTAAGACCTTACTATTTGATAAAAATTGCTAAGAAAACTGGAAAATAATATGTCAGAAAGTTGACATTGACTTCCATCTCACACCCCATATCAAAATAAGGTCAAAATGGGTAAATGGTTTCATCATAAAATGTTATCAGTCAGAACTTGAAATAGAGTACTAAGTGGAATTGAGGAAACAATGGTTAAATTTAGTTTAGAATTGATTTAATCCTACAGCAAATAATGGTTTCCTAGTGATATAATGATTGGTGTATATACTCAGTATAAAGCTTATAAGCAGGGGCTGAGAGCCACAGAGGAGAAGCTCTCAGGGCCAGAAAAGACAAGCACACTAGAAGATCACAGAGCCTGAGACAGATTCATTCCATAGTCCACCTTTGTGGTGGCTGCAGGCTGAAGCACAAACCTTTGGATTTAGAGAGATTCAGAGAACCAGAGAAGAAAGAAGGCTGGAGGCTGAAGCACAAGCCCTTGGACTATTCATTCACTACATCTCATACCACCTTGGTGGCCAACTCTCCTCCTTAGTTTCTCCATTGAAACCAAGACTCCAGAAGGCCTCCAGAAAACTAGCCAAGCCCCAAGTGAAGGAGATAGGACTTTGAAAGAGACAATAAAGGATTTGGACTTTAACACCTGGCTGTCTTTTTGGTGATTACTGAATTCAAAAGAAGTCTGATCTCAAAGACCCCCAGGAAAATCGAACAGAGAACATTACAATAAAATTTAACACCATAAGCAAATTAAGAGAGCAAGAGATAATATAACTATCAGATCTTTGGTGAATGGAGAAATTTATGGCCAAAGAAAAAATAAAGTATGATAAGAAAGGGAAAATGGACAATTTTGGTAGCATTAAATTAAAGGATTTTTGTTCAAACAAAACAAAACAAAAACAAGATTAAAGGGGATCTACAAAGCAGGAAAATTAATATCTAATATTTCTGATAAAGTTCTCATTTCTGAAATATATCAAGAACTCTCTCAAAATTATAAGAATACAGAACACTCCCCAATTGATAAGAGGTCAAAGGATATGAGTTGACAATTTTTAGATGACAAAATTAAAGCCATCTATATTCATATGAAAAATATTCTAAATCACTATTAACTAGAGAAATGCAAATTACAATTCTGAGCTACCATGTCACACCTGTAGGATTGACTAAGATGACAGGAAAATATAATTTAGAATGTTGGAGAGAATGTGGGAATACTGGGACACTAATACATTGTTGGAAGAGTTGTGAAGTGATCCAACCATTCTGCAAAGCAATTTGAATCTTTGCCCAAAAGGCTATCAAACAGTATATACCCTTTGATTAATCAGTGTTTATAGTTGGCTTATATCCCAAAGAGATCATAAGGGAGAGAAAGGGATCCACATGTGTAAAACTTATTGTGGCAGCCCTTTTTGTAGTGGAAAGAAAATGGAAAGTGAGTGGATGTCTATCAGTTGGAGAAAGACTGAATGTATTATGGTATATGAATGTTATTTAATGTTATTATTCTATAAGAAATGGTCACCAAATTGATTTCAGAGAGAGCTGAATAGACTTGCAGGACTTGATGCTAAGTAAAGTGAGTAAGATGAAGAGAACATTGCACATGGAAAGAATAAGATTATATGATGCTAAATTCTGATGGATATGACTCTTTTCAACAATGAGGTGATTCAGGCCAATTCTAACAGACTTGTGATGGAGAGAGTAACCTACATTCCAGAAAAAAGCACTGTGGGAACTAAGTGTAGGTGATAACATAGTGCTCTACACTTTTTGTTGCTGCTTGCTTGCTTTTTATTTTGTTTCTATTTTTCTTTATTTTGCATCTGAGTTTTCTTGTGCAGCATGATAATTCTGGAAAGATGTATACAAATGCCCATGTTTGACATATATTGGATTATTTCCTGTTTAGGGAAGTGGATGGTAGAAAAAAAAGAGAAAATTGGAAAACAAGGTTTTGCAAGTATGAATTTTGAAAATTATCTATGCATATATTTTGAAACTTAAAAAAAAGATTAAATAAATACATAAATACATAAATGAATAGATAGGGGGAGAATAAAGAGTTCTCATGCAATATTCCTCAAATAGGAATGCTCATGAAATCTAGATCTTCAAGAGATCTTAGAAATATTCCAGTGTAACCATATTAATCTTATGAACAAGGAAACTAAGTGTAAGTAAAGTTTAAGTTTAAATAGTTTAAGTAAACTGAGCTAAAATCGCAATTGATAAATGGTATAACCAGTATAGATATATTTCCTATATTTCCCATAGGAAATATAGATTTCCTATAATCTAGGAAAGCTGTCAGTATTCTGTCCATTATAACCTACTAGTTGACATATTAAAAAAAAAAAAAAAAAAAAAAAACTTTTCTAGCAGCCCTTTTTGTGGTAGCAAATAATTGGAAAATGAGCAGATTCTCCTCCACTGGGGAATGGCTGAACAATTGTATATGAAGATAATTGAATATTATTTTTCTATAAAATAATGAATACACTGATTTTAGAAAGTTCAGGAAAGATTTGGAAGAACTGATGCTAAAATGTTTCCATTTGGCTTTTATCCTAAAGAAATCTTAAAAGAGGGAAAGAGATACACTTGTGCAAAAATGTTTGTGGCAGCCCTTTTAGTAGTGGCAAGAAATTGGGAACAGAGTGGATGTCCATTGGTTAGAAAATGGCTTAATAAATTATGGTATATAAATGTTATGAAATATTATTATTCTTTAAGAAATGATCAGCAGGATGATTTCACAGAAATCTGGAGAAATTTACATGAACTGATGCTAAGTAAAATGAGCAGAATCAGGAAATCATTGTGTACAGGAAAAATAAGATTATATGATGAATAATTCTGATGAACGTGATCCTTTCCAGCAATGGAATGATTCAGGTCAATTTCAATGATCTTGTGATGAAGAGAGCCATCTACACCCAGTAAGAGGACTGTGGGAAATGAGTATAGAACACAACATAACATTTTCACTGTGTTTGTTGTTGTTTGCTTGCATTTTTCTCATTTTTCCTTTTTAATTTAATTTTTCTTGTGCACCAAGATAATAGTATAAATATGTATGCATATATTGGATTTAACATATATCTTTACCATGTTTAATATATTGGATTGCTTGCCATATGGAGAATGGGGTGGGAGGAGGGGGGAATTGAAACACAAAATTTTGCAAGGTTAATATTGAAAAATATTCCATGCATAGGTTTTGAAAATAAAATCTTTAATAATAAAAAAGAACTAATACTGAGTGAAAGAAGGAGGACCAGGATTATATTGTGCACAATAAAAGCAAGAAGTATTAAAGATTTGCTTCTTTTCAGTAGTTCAGTGATTCAAGGAAATCCCAATAGTCTTTGAATAAACAATGCCATATGCACCCAGAAAAAGAAATGTGGAGATTACATGCAATCCAACGCATCCTATGTTCACTTCTTTTTTTTTTCTGTTTTTTTTCCTTTTTGTTCAGATATTTGTCTCCCAATGTGATTCATAAAGCAATGTGTATTAAAATAAGTAATTTCCAAAAATGGTACTCCAAAATTATTGAAATAATTTATCACATCAGCAGGTTATTACTTTATATATACTTCCTTCATCCCTTCTAGCATATATATTTTGATAAGTAAAATTTGTTTCTTCAGTTTGTTTTAATTTGTATTGTTCTAATCATTAGTATTTCTGAGAATTTTTATATGACTACAGATTGCTGTGATTTCAGCTTCTGAAAATTTCCTTTTCATATTTTTGTCAATTTGATAATTGGGGAATGATTTTTATTTTTATAAATTTGACTTAGTTCTTTATATATTTCAGGGGAATAAAACCACCTTCTCAGAGAAAGTTATTTTCAAAAATTTATATTAATTCATTGTCAAATGTGTCTTTTAGGAAAATGTAATTCCCTTAATTAACTTTATATTAGGCATGTTATATGTTTGTTTTGTCTGAGATCATGATTGCAGCATGATTCCTGTTTTTTTTTATTTCAGCTTAAGTGTAATAAAATCTGTTCCACTTTTTAAACTCTGTATGTTTCTATTTCAAGCATGTTTCTTTTAAACTTCATATTGTGTGAGTCTGCTTTTCTATTTTTTAGTTTTACACTTCCATGTTATTAGTGAGTTTATTCAATTCACCTTTCCAGTTATGCTTATGAAGTATATGTTTACCTCAATCTTTATTTTATATTTCTTTGTTTCTTATTATATTCTTCATAATTAGGTTTTGATTCTGACCACAGAATCCTTTAATATACTCTCTCTTTTATGTTTCTCCTCTTTCTCTTAATTCCTTCTCCTTTTGTCACCTTTTTGGTAAGATAGTTTCTATACCCACATTTTTATTTGTATAGATATGTTTGTATGTACTGTGGACTCCACTCCCATATCTATAAATCTAGGTATGTCTATCTATTCATCTATCTATACACAAATACATATTTATACATTTATATCTATTTTATGTCTATATCCATCCATCTTTTTATCTAATCTTCCCTCTTAGTCAATTCCAATAAAAATGAAGTTCAAGTACTGACAGCAGCACAGTTTTCATTTAATCTTCTGGTTCTTTTGTATCAAAAAATTGCCCTTATTTTACTCTAAACTTTTAATTTTTTATTGAGATAATCCCAACATAATGAACTCACACCCATGTTTCTCTGTAAATTACTTACTGTGCCTTTAAATATTAAAATTAAAAATTATAAAAATAAAAAAATTATTTTTAGTGTTATTTTCTTCAGTATTTTGTGCCTATTTTTAACAGCTTATTCATTATATTTCATAATTTCATTGCATACTTTCATTACTTTATCCAAATTTTTTCCTACAATTTTTCTACAAATTTTTCTACAAATTTTTTTCTACAATTTTCATCTATTTCTTTAATTCTCCCAGGAAATTTTGTTGAATTTGTTTGTGATTTGCATTTTTTTTCATTTGAGAATTTGTATATGTTTTCCATTTTAGGGAATTTTCTTTTGATTTTGTCTTTTAATCTTCCAACCTGACATTAAAAAAAAAAAAAAACAACATACTTTTATAGCTTTTTATACTCAAGTTTTTTTTTTTTCCTGGTGTTTATTCCTTTTCAGCCTATTTCTTAACTTTTGTCTTAAATCTGAACTCTGCTCATCTGGACCTATCTTAAGATAGTATCTATCTTAAGCAAGCTTCAGGTGTTTTTATTCTGCTGTTTTTAGATCTAGTTATGGGCTTCTATAAAATTTCAGTGCTTCTGAAGATATGTGATCTAGGGGGTATGGTGGTCACCACTCCCCTGATCCGTGCTCTGATCTTTACCCAAAGAAAGTCTTTATTCTTCTGCAGAAGCAAGTTCTAGACTTTTTCTCTGCTTTGCTACTGTGGCCAACACTCCTGCTCTCTTCTCTAAATTGTTAAATATCTTTTTAAAGTCCTTACTCTCTTTGAAAGTTTTCATGATTCTGGATACTTCTTTTTTAAATAATGTTACATCTAATGTTTTTGAAACTTTGACTTCAAATGTTTCTCCTCTCTCTCTCTTTAAAAATATATTTCATTATTCTGCTTCATTCCTTTTTGGTTGCTGCTTACATTTGCCCTCACCCATATTTATGAATGAAACTTGGGGTTCTGCCTTGGATCAAATTCTTCTGTGTTTTCATTGTTTTCTTCCATTTGTTTCCATGGTTTCCCATGTCTATTATGATGACTTCCAGAAATGTTCTGGAAATAGTTCTAACCAGGGCAAGCCAGGTGTTAAATTTGTTTGTATAAGATTTAATGTTTAGTGACCTACAAATCAGAACATGAATTATTACTTTGTTGCTTGTCTAGACAAAAAAAAATTGTGAAAAAATATTTGAAATATAGATAAAACTTAAAAATTCATAAAGAGACTTGAATGCTTTAATACATAGTTGTGTTTTTGGTAGCTTCCATGTAAATCTGAGGGGGGGGGAAGTATTTTCCTTTCTGTTTTCATTCAATTTCCTCAAACGGTCTATCAAACCTAACTTTACTTAAAATTTTTATCTCTTTTTTCACTCATTTTGAAGTTCAATTTATCTAGTTCTGGTAGAGAAGTTGAGGTTCCCTGAGAGTATAGTTTTGCTGTATATTTCTTCTTTTAATTCACTTAATTTCTCCTCTGGGAAAGTTGATGCTATACCAGTTGGTGCGTGTATGTATAGTATTAATATTGCTTCATTTTCTATGGTACCCTTCAGCAATATATAGTTTTCTTCCTTATATCATTTAATTTGATGGATCTCTTTCTTTTGTTTCATTTGATATCAGAATCATTACCCCTATTTTTCTTTACTTCAGCTGAAGCCTAATAGATTTTGTTCCAGCCTTTTACCTTTACTCTGTATGTATCATTCTGCTTTAAATGTGTTTCTTGGAAACAACATATTGCAGAATTCTGACTTTGAATCCAGTCTGCTATTCATTTCTGTTTTATGAGACAGTTTTTCCTTTTGATAAGATTTTTCTTGTGCAGCATGTTAAATATCGAAATGTGTAGGAGAATTGCATATATCTACCACATATTGGATTACTTGCCATTTAAAGGAGTTGGTGTGTTTAAAGAAGAAAGAACAATTTGGAACAAACAAGTTTTGCAAGGGTGAATTTTAAAAACTATCTTTGTATATATTTTGAAAATTAAAAAAAAATGATTCAGGACGATTTTAGAATGGACTAGAGAAACTTACATGAACTGATGTTAAATGAAGTATATAGAAGTAATGTCCAGGCTGCCTTTCTGGAGGTCCTCTGGACAAGCCTTGACCTTAGTGCAGGAGTGCAGTAGGCAGGACAGCTACCACAAGGCTGGTCAAAGATAGAATGTCTATCTTCCAGTCCTTCTTATTCTATACTTCTCCAGAGTTCTGATTCTCTACATCTAGAACCAAGAGAACATTGTACATAGCATCAACAAGATTATACAATGATCAATTCTTATGGACAGGACTCTTAAATATTATGGGAATTTCAGGTCAGTATCAATGATCCTATGATGAGAGAGTCATCTGAATCCAGAAAGAGGACAGTGGGCATTGAATATGACTCACAATATAGTATTTTCACTTTTTTTGTTGTTATATATTTAGATTTTGTTTTCTTTCTCATTTTTTTTTCTTTTTGATCTCACTTTTTATGTACAATATGATAATTGTGAAATTAGGTATAGAAGAACTACACATATTTAATTACATATTGGATTACTTGCCATCTAGGGGAAGGAGTGGGAAGGGAGAGAGAAAGATTGTGAAAGGCTGAATTTTGAAAACCATCTTTGCATATATTTTGAATATAAAAAGCTTAATAAAAAAAATAAAATTAAAAAAAAACCTATTATTTAAAAAAGACTCGGGGGCAGAGCCAAGATGGCGGAGAAGACACACGGGACTTTCTAAGCTCTTCTCTTACCCTCTTTATCAATATTATATCAAGCCTCAAAAATAGTCTTGACTGCTACAATTCGTAAAGATAAGAAGTAGAACAACTCACTGGCCAAAGAAAATCTGCAGTCTTGCCAAAAAAAGGTTGGTTCCAGGGCCAGGGGGGGAGATCAGCACAGACTGGGAGAGAAATTAGGTTCCAAGGAGAGCCTCAAACCGAAAGTGAAAGGACAGATCTCAGCACAAGCACACAGCCCCAACCCGCAGTACGGGGCTTTTCCTTGGGGCAGTTGTGATCCTGCACAGCAGGAGGAAGCAGCCCGGGTTAGTCTCCAATCTGCAGAGTGGGGAGCTCGGCTTGGGGCCATAGAGCTTTTCCGGGGCCGATTTGCATCAGGCAGAGACGCTGGGCAGAGTTTGTGTGGGTCTGCGGTCAGCTGCTAATACTAACAGTCCCACAAGAGGCTCTGGCCTGGGGCAGTGACACTTTCACCCCTTAGTCTCTAGCCGAGGGCAATCGCTAACCCACACAGCCCACCTGGGCACTTAGATAGCTCGGCCAGTGCTGAATCCACTTCCTGTTGGGGGAAGGGAAAACTCTCACTCAGAGCACTCCCATACCTCAGAGCCAGAAATCGGTTTACATCTTTCCCTGCTCTGCAGAGGAAGCTGGTAACCCCCTTGCCTAGGAGACCTACCCTAAAGGCTTTAAAACATGAATAAAAAGATGAAAAGAACGATTGACAGCTTCTATTCAGAAAAAGAGCAGGTCAGCAAACCTGAAGAGACCTCAAACAGCAAACATGCATCAGACTGTCCTCCTTTACAGGATGCTCTCATAAAAGAGACCATTAAAAGTCTCAAAAGATAGTAAGAAGATAAATGGGGAAAGGAAAGAGAAGCCTTACAAGAGAGCAACAACTTCCTGAAATATGAATTGGAAAAGTTAAAAATTCCCAGGAAGTGCAGGGAAACAAAATTGGTGAATTGGAAAAAATAAAAAAATCTCAGGAAAGTAAGAATTGTGAATTGGAAAAAATAAAGAATTCACTAGAGACCAAAGCAGAAGTAGAGATCATTACTGATCACAAAATAGAAAATTTCGATTATACCAAACTGAAAAGTTTTTGTACAAACAAAACTAATGCAGACAAGATTAGAAGGGAAGCAATAAACTGGGAAAATATTTTTACAGTCAAAGGTTCTGATAAAGGCCTCATTTCCAAAATATATAGAGAATTAACTCTAATTTATAAAAAATCAAGCCATTCTCCAATTGAAAAATGGTCCAAGGATATGAACAGACAATTCTCAGATGAAGAAATTGAAACTATTTCTAGTCATATGAAAAGATGCTCCAAGTCATTATTAATCAGAGAAATGCAAATTAAGACAACTCTAAGATACCACTACACACCTGTCAGATTGGCTAAGATGACAGGAAAAAATAATGATGATTGTTGGAGGGGATGTGGGAAAACTGGGACATTGATGCATTGTTGGTGGAGTTGTGAACGAATCCAACCATTTTGGAGAGTAGTTTGGAACTATGCTCAAAAAAGTTATCAAACTGTGCATACCCTTTGATCCAGCAGTGTTACTACTGGGATTATATCCCAAAGAGATTATAAAGTAGGGAAAGGGACCTGTATGTGCACGAATGTTTGTGGCAGCCCTTTTTGTAGTGGCTAGAAACTGGAAACTGAATGGATGCCCAACAATGGGAGAATGGTTGAGTAAATTGTGGTATATGAATATTATGGAATATTACTGTTCTGTAAGAAATGACCAACAGGATAATTTCAGAAAGGCCTGGAGAGACTTACACGAACTGATGCTGAGTGAAATGAGCAGGACCAGGAGATCATTATATACTTCAACAACAATACTATATGATGACCAGTTCTGATGGACCAGGCCATCCTCAGCAACGAGATCAACCAAATCATTTCCAAAGGAGCAGTAATGAACTCAACCAGCTATGCCCAGAAAAAGAACTCTGGGAGATGACTAAAAACCATTACATTGAATTCCCAATCCCTATATTTATGCACACCTGCATTTTTGATTTCCTTCACAAGCTAATTGTACAATATTTCAGAGTCTGATTCTTTTTGTACAGCAAAATAACGTTTTGGTCAAGTATACTTATTGTGTATCTAATTTATATTTTAATATATTTAACATCTACTGGTCATCCTGCCATCTAGGGGGGGGGGGGGGTAAGAGGTGTAAAATTGGAACAAGAGGTTTGGCAATTGTTAATGCTGTAAAGTTACCCATGCATATATCCTGTAAATAAAAGGCTATTAAAAAAAAAAAAAAAACTCAATTGACATTGTATTTTAACCATTAAATAGAAGGCAGATTGCAAACCCAGATCTCTTTGGTTAGAAAGTCTATCAACTGCTAGCCTTGATATGTATTTGGAATATCTCCTATATGTCAAGAACAACAACATTTATTGTCTAGTTTCTTAAGTTTTAGAATGATTTCTTAATTATTATTTTAAGTGAGAAACTTGCTGCATTATGCTGCAATCATTATGCTGCAGAATGGAAAGAACAGATTTTAAGGTATATAATCTGAGTTTGATATACAATTTAAGCTTTAGAAACTGTGAATGTGAACTACTTGTTGAAATTTGGGTTTTCTCATCTCTAAAATGGAGATGGTAAAATTTACACTACATGTCCCATGTTGCTATATAGAAAAGAATCTTTAAAACATAGACATTATTCAAATATGGCTCATTATGATGACAATGACCAGTTTACATAGTGAAATAATGTCTGACATGAAATAATAAATGATTGTTGGTTGATTTATTAGTTAACAATGTGTATTACTGATTTGTAGCCTTAATGCCATTAAATGACCTTTATGTTTAGCCCTAATGGCTTAAATGGACAGAAGCAGCTACACCCAAAGAAAGAACACTAGGAAATGGATGTAAATTGCTTGCATTTTTGTTTTTCTTCCTGGGTTATTTATACCTTCTGAATCCAATTTTCCCTGAGCAACAAGAGAACTGTTCGGTTCTGCACACATATATTGTATCTAAGATATACTGTAACCTCTTTAACATGAATAGGACTGCTTGCCATCTGGAGGAGGGAAAAATCTTATCAAAAGGAAAAACTGTCTCATAAAACAAAAGTGAATAGCAGACTGGATTCAAAGTCAGAATTCTGCAATATGTTGTTTCCAAGAAACACATTTAAAGCAGATTGATACATACAGAGTAAAGGTAAAAGGCTGGAACAAAATCTATTAGGCTTTTTAATGGCATTTTTTGTTTCATGTATCCCAAATCCTCTCTTATACATGATACATGCAAGAGCCTTTTCCTTATCTTTTCAGGGAATGAAATGTTTCTTCAAACTTTAATGATTTGCATCATTATCTATAAGTGAACATCAATGAAGAAAAAATATAAAAGTCAACATGCATCCAATTATTCATTTCTCAGAGATAACAAGTGTTCTTAATTACTGAAATTGTTCTCTAGTTTCATTGATATGAATATGTTTTACAATGATGCTGATTGAAAACTATTCCTAATTGTGTTTCTTTTGTTTTGAGTCTATGTTTTTTCTTAAGTCTACATATAGATATCTACCAAATGTACCAAGGTCTATATAGTTCCCTTTCTTTAAGACAATATCATGGATTTTATTTTGTTTCTTTATTTTGTTTTTAGTCTTTCTTTCAATCATATTTTTCTCTGAAAACAGAAACCCTTTACATTATTTCTTAGCTTCTGTTTAATTTCTCATTCTTAATTTTTAGTCTGGTTTGAGCTTCCAAGAGATCTCCCATAGCCTATGGATAATCTTCATCTTATATATGTAGAAAATATATTGCTCTATAAACTCATAACCATAAAATGTCACCTGAAGAATATTGATTTTTTTAATGGATCTTTTTGCAAGTAAACGCCTGTGGTCATTTGAAAGAATTTTGCAATTCCCTAAAGGCAATTCAGGCAGCTCTCTACAATATAATTTTAAATTCACATTTGTAATGTGAGTTGGTGCAAATAAACATTTAAGACAAAGGAACTCTTCTTTTTTGTTTTGTTTTTCCTTTGTGATACAAGTTGGAGGTAGAGGACAAACTCTTTGTGTAGAAAAGAAGAGACAAATATTACAATAAGCCCATGTAACTATTCCCTTGTGCTTTTTGTTCCCTTTTTTGCCTGATTGAAGATTAATCTGATCAAAGACACTGAAGGATGTCTAAATTTAATTTGTTTGAGTTTACTTTTACCATTGTGAACAATTACATTTTTAGCAGAATTTTTTGCAATTTTACTGTGGTTGTTCTGAGGTCATTTTATTTTTGCCTATCTGGGCACCAGTGAAAAAAATATATTTTCTATGAAACACACTTCACAGTTGAAATTAATTAGTGACACACCTGTCAGATTGGCTAGAATGACAGGGAAAGATAACACAGAATGTTGGAGGGGATGTGGGAAAATCAAACTGTGCATACCCTTTGATCCAGCAGTGTTTCTACTAGGCTTATACCCCAAAGAGATACTAAAGAAGGGAAAGGGATCTGTATGTGCCAAAATGTTTGTGGCAGCCCTGTTTGTAGTGGCTAGAAGCTGGAAAATGAATGGATGTCCCTCAATTGGAGAATGGTTGAGTAAATTGTGGTATATGAATGTTATGGAACATTATTGTTCTGTAAGAAATGACCAGCAGGATGAATACAGAGAGGATTGGTGAGACTTACATGAACTGATGCTGAGTGAAATGAGCAGAACCAGGAGATCATTATATACCTCAACAATGAGACTGTATGAGGATGTATTCTGATGGAAGTGGATTTCTTCGACAAAGAGACCTAACTCAAGTTTCTGTTGATCAAGGATGGACAGAAGCAGCTACACCCAAAGAAAGAACACTAGGAAATGAATGTAAACTGCTTGCATTTTTGTTTTTCTTCCTGGGTTATTTATACCTTCTGAATCCAATTCTCCCTGAGCAACAAGAGAACTGTTCGGTTCTGCACACATATATTATATCTAAAATATACTGTAACCTCTTTAACATGAATAGGACTGCTTGCCATCTGGGGGAGGGAATGGAGGGAGGGAGGGGGAAAATTGGAACAGAAGTGAGTGCAAGGGAATGTTGTAAAAAATTACCCTGACATGGGTTCTGGCAATAAAAAGTTATTAAAAGAAAAGAAATTAATTAGTGACATCAGCAATGTTGATGTTTCATCCAATGATGCAGCTTACTCCTGGTCATGCCAGTCTAAATCTATAATTCTTATCAGTCTTTGCAGAAGTAAATTTGAAGTTCCTTAAGGAATTTCTGTCCTGGTGTTTCTTGTGCTTAACATGCTTATAATGTGATGAACATTTAAACAAATGATTGATTGATACTTTGCTAGTAGGGTTTATTTTATTGTTTCCTCTTAGTATTCTAGGACTTTCACTGAATCAGT
Source organism: Sarcophilus harrisii (assembly GCF_902635505.1). Classification (NCBI taxonomy): domain Eukaryota; kingdom Metazoa; phylum Chordata; class Mammalia; order Dasyuromorphia; family Dasyuridae; genus Sarcophilus; species Sarcophilus harrisii. Next base: position 595,269,423 of record NC_045426.1, on the reverse strand, counting down.
TTTAAAGTCACAAGCCAAGTAAAAAATGTCACATTTATCTTGTTTAACTATCTTCATGTACCCATGTGAAGAAAAGTAAAGAAAAGAAGCTCAAATTATAAAAGAGAATTAACTAAATATATTTATAATGTATTAGGATGGGAAAGTGATCTTGAGAAATTTAATTTTATCTACAACTTTCAAGAAACAAAATCCCATCACCATCACAACAGGATTACTGTTACATATTTAAAAATATCATATTCTCTTTCATGGATATTGTAAGGTGAGATTATTACATAAAATTAAATATGACAAACTTGGTACGTAATAGTTAATATAAATGTTAAGTATAATACATTCTTGATTGTGACAAAGTGTTTTTTTTATTTCTTTGTTTAATAGCATTGGCATTTTTTCTTATGCATTTGTCTTCCAGATATTATAATTTGGCTCCTTATGCTGTCAAACATGAGTAAAATATAGCTTATTCAAATTGCCCAAAAAAGAAATATTGATAAAGAAGCTGGCAAAGCTGAATACCAGTTTCAACCATTTAGGAAACAGTTACCTTAAACAACATAGCATTCTGTGTGTAGATTATGCAATTTGATGTTAGATACTAACAGAGAGTGCCTCAGCTGCAAGAAGTAGTAGGTATATATCTTGTCCAAAATATGTATGACAATTTTATCCTCTGGAATATATATTTTGATGTGGAAGGGATACCATTTAACACATAAAAATAGAAAAAAAAACTAATCTCCAATTTCTGTGTGTGTAATAAAGATGGTGGAGTGAAGTCAAGGAAGCTGCTAAAGCACTCCCAATTTCCCCTGAAAAAACAAATGAAACCAAGCCTCTGAACAGAGTCTGATTGAATGAAAGCATGGTCCATCATAATGTTTGGGCTAGCTTTCTGGAAGTTCTAAGGATGGGCCTTGGTACAAATAGGATAGACACCACCAGAATGGTCAGGAATAGAATCTAGAGTCTTTATTCTGGTGCAGTATGGATCTCAGTGGAGGAGTGAAGTAGGCAGCAGAGTCACCAGGAGGATGGTCAAAAATAGAATATATCTTTCCCAGTCCTTCTCAGTTCCTAAATATCCTATTATAGTTATGTCATTACAGGATACTGATTATGTATGAACTAGAGAATCATTACATCACCATGCTAAGTACTAAGTATATATATACAAGAGAACTATCATTTCATCAATTCCACTGAGTTAACACCTTGTTGTAATTATCCTTGTTTCAAGTATACTTCTCCAAAGTTAAGGCCCTCTGCAACCATCTCAGTCTAGGGAGGAAAAATATCAAGAAAGGTCATTCTCACTGAGATGAACAAAGTATTTAGCATAACTTAGATAAACTTTGGAAAAGTTGGTGAGAGAGTCTTAATCATAGCAAATCAGCAACAAAGCCCTCAGTCCTAATTCAGTCCTAATTGGAGGCTGAGGCAGCCTCCAGCCCCATCTCATAAAACAAACTCTGAGAAATCAGGTTGTTTCTAGAAAAGAACAGACAAAGCTACCTCCCTGAAAACACAAGAGCCCATGAGATAAAATTGAAGATTTAGAGCTGCACAACAAGCTTGGGACAACACCACCTTTACACCAGAAGCAGAGATCAACCATAAAAGAAAAAAAAAAGATGAAATACCAAAAAGAATGAAAATGAGCAAGAAACAGCAAAGAATCTTCACCATAAAAAAGCTACTATGGTAACAAAGCAGACCAAAACAGAAACTCAGAGGATGACAACATATACACAGAAGAAATCTCAAAGAGTGACATGAATTCATCTAAAGCATAAAAAGGCTTCTGGGAAGTGCTCATATAAATTTTAAAAGGCAAATAAGACAACAGATCCAAGAAAGTGGAGAGTAGACTGGTCTTTATTTGAACTGTCTCAGGCATCCCTCAGATCAACATCAAACCTAGCTTCTGAACTGGTTTTCAAAAGACAAGGACCCCCCCACACACACACACACCCCAAAATGGAGTGTAACAAATTTCCAGCAGAAGATATTTTGAAGAACTTTGGAAAAGTTCTGTTTAAATCAATAAAAGGGGTTGGTAGCCTAGAGTTGGAGCACTATAGGGATGCAAGGCAGTGCAGCATCCAGGCTCCAGGTAATCTACTTGAATGCTTTTAGCCAAAATATGGCAAAATGCAAAAGGAGATTAAAAAAGGTAACTGAAGAAAATAACTCACTTAAAATTAGAATTGATCAAATGAGAGGAAATAACTAAATAAGATTTCAAGAATAAGTCAAACAAAACCAAAAAAATGAAAAAAAAAGAAGAAAATGTAAAATACAACATTGGAAAAACAATAGATATGGAAAATAGATCTAGGAAACATAATTTAAGAATTATTAGACTTTTTTTTTTAGAGAAGTGACGTTTTATTGTTTCAGAGAAAATCCACATTAATATCATGAACTCTTTTTTTTGTGGTTGTTAAAGCTGTTTATTTTTCAAAACATATGTGTAAATACTTCTTCAACATTAGCCTTTACAAAACCTTTTGTTCCAATTTTCCCTCCCTTTCCCCATGACCTCCCACAGAGGGGAGATATATTAAACATGGTAGAAATATATGTTAAATCCAATGTATGAATAAATATTAATATAATTACTGTGTTGCACAAGAAAAATCAAATCAAAACACTAAAAAAAGAAGCAAAATAAAAAGCAAGCAAGCAGCAACAAAAGGTGTAAAAATGCTATGTTGTGAACCACATTCAGTTCCTACAATCCTCTTGCTGGGTATAGATGGCTCTCTTCATCACTGAACAATTGGAACTGATTTGAAATATCTCATTTCTGAAGACAGCCACATCCATCAGAATTGATCATTGTATAATTTTGTTATTGCCTTGTATAATGATCTCCTGGTTATGATCATTTCACTTTGAAGCAGTTCATATAGGTCCCTCCAGGGCTCTCTGAAATCATCTTGCTGTTCATTTCTTATAGAACACTAATATTCAACAGCATTCATATACCATAATTCAGCTATTTTTCAATTGATGGGCATGCATTCAGTTTCCAGTTTCTTGCCACTACAAAAAAAGTAGCTATAAATATTTTTATACATCTGGGTCCCTTTCCCTCCTTTAATATCTCTTTGAGATATAATCCCAATAGAAACACTACTCCATCAAAGGGCATGCACAGTTTGGTAACTTGTTGAGCATAGTTCAAAAGTGCTCTCCAGAATGTTTGGATCTATTCACAGTTCCACCAATAATGTATCAGTGTCCCATTTTTCCCATATCCCCTCCAATATTTGTCATTATTTTCCTATCACCTTAGCCAATCTGAGAGGTGTGTAATGATATCTCAGAGTTGTCTTAATTTACATTTCTCTAATCAATAGTGATTTACAGCACCCTTTATTATGACTACAATTTTAATTTCTTCATCTAAAAATTATCTATACGTATCTTTTGGATATTTATCAATTGGGGAACAGCTTGAATTCTTATAAATTTGAGTCAATTTTCTATATTTTTTAGAAATGAGGCCTTTATTGGAACCTTTGAATTAAAAAAAATGTTTTCCCAGTTTATTGCTTCCCTTAAAATGTTGCCTGAATTAGTTTTGTTTGTAAAAAACTTTTTAACAAAATATAAACAATTTTTTTCAATTTTGTGATCAATAATGAGCTCTAGTTCTACTTTGGTCACAAATTCCCTCTTCCTCCACAGATTGGAGAGCTAAACTATGACATCTTCTAATTTGCTTATATTATCCTTCTTTATAACTAGATCATGAATCAAGTTTGAATTTATCTTGGTATACAGTGTTACATGTGGGTCAATGCTTAGTTTCTGTCATACTAGTTTCCAATTGTTCCAGCAGTTTTTGTCAAATAGTGAATTCTTATCCCAAAAGCTGGGATATGTGAATTTGTTAAACACTAGAATGCTATACTCAATTATTATTTTGTCCTGTGAACCTAACCTACTTTACTTATCAACTACTTTATTATTAATTCAGTAGCAAATAGTATTGGTGAACTCTGCTTTATAACGTAGATTTTTTTTCATTAATTGCCATAAATTCTTGACATTTTGTTCTTACAGATGAATTTTGTTGTTATTTTTTTTAGGTTAGTAAAATGTTTTTTTGGGAGATTGATTGGTACAGTACTAAATAAAGAGATTGATTTAGGTAGTAAGTTATCTTTATCATCTTCTCTTGACTTATCCAAGAGCACTTGATTTTATTTGTGTGGAAAGTGTTTTGCAGTTTTACTCATATAGTTCCTGACTTTCCTTTGGTAAATAGACTCCCAAATAATTTATATTACTGATAGTTATTTTAAATGGAATTTGTCTCTGTTTCACTTGCTGCTGAAATTGTTACCAATGTATAAAAATGCTGATGATTTATGTGAATTTATTTTGTATCCTGTAGCATTGCCAAAGTTGTGGATCATTTCTAATAGGTTTTTAGTTCATTTTCTAGGGTTTTCTAAGTATGCCATCATATTATCTACAAAGAATGATAATACAATATTGAATAGTAATGTTGATTGTGACCAACCTTATTTCAACCCTGATCTTAATGGGAATGATTTCAGTTTTTCCCCTTATATATGATGCTTGCTGATGGTTTTAAATAGATGCTACTGACTAGATTAAGGAAAAGTCCATTTCTTCCTATACTCTCTAATATTTTTTAATAGGAATGGATTTTGGATATTAACAAATTCTTTTTCTGAATCTATTGCAATAATCATATGGTTTTTGTTAATTTGGTTATTGATATAGTCAATTATGGTAATAGTTTTCCTAATATTAAGCCAGACCTACATTCTTGGTAGAAATCCTACTTGATCATGGTGTATTATATTGGAGATGATTTTCTATAATCTCTTTGCTAATATTCTATTTAAGATTTTTGCATCAATATGCATTAGAGAAATTGGTCTGCAATTTTCTTTCTCTGTTTTCATCCTACCTGGTTTAGGTATCAGTACCATCTCTGTGTCATAAAAGACATGGGTAAGAATCCTTATTTCCCTATTTTTTTCAAATGGTTTATATAGTATTGGAGTTAATTGTTCTTTAAATGTTTGAAGGAATTCACGTATAAATCCAAATGGCCCTGGAGACTTTTTCTTAGAAAGTTGATTAATAATTTGCTCTATTTCTTTTTCTAAATTGCGACTATTTAAGAAATTTATTTCCTATTCTGTTAATCTGGGCAATCTATATTATTGAGGTATTCCTCCATTTCACTTAGATTATCACATTTATTGGCATAAAATTGGGCAAAGTAACTCCTGATTATTGCTCTAATTTCCTCTTCATTGGCGGAGAGTTCTCCTTTTTCATTTTTGAGACTAACAATTTGATTTTCCTCTTTCCTTTATCTAATCAAGTTAACTAAATATTTATCTATTTTGTTGTTGTTTTTTTTCATGAAACTAACTTTTAATTTTTTTATTAATTCATTAGGTTTTTTAGTTTTAATTTTATTGATCTCTCCTTTTAGTTTTAGAATTTCAAGTTTGGTATTTGACTAGGGTTTTTTAATTTGTTCTTTTCCTAGCTTTTTTAGTTGCAAGTTCAATTCAGTGATCTTCTCTTTCTCTATTTTATGCAAGTAAGCATCTAGAGATATAAAATTTTCCCTTATTACTACTTTGGCTGCATGCCACAAATTTTAGTATATTTTCTCATTACTGTCATTCTCTTGGATGAAATTATTGTGTCTATGATTTGCTGTTTCACTCATTCATTCTTTAGAATGATAATATTTAGTTTCCATTTACTTTTTGTTTTATTTTCAACTGACCTTTTATTGAATATGATTTTTATTTCATCATGAGCTGAAAAATGTATATATTATTTCTGCCTTTCTGCATTTGATTTTGAGGTCTTTATGTTCTAATATATAATAAATTTGTATGTGTTCCATGACCTGCCAAGTAGAAAGTGTATTTCTTTCTGTCTCCATTTAATTTTCTCTTAAGCTTTATCGACCTAACCTTTCCAGTATTCTATTTAACTCCTTAACTTCTTTCTTATTTCTTTTGTGCTTCAATATATCTAGTTCTGAGAGAGAAAGTATGAGATCTCTCACTATTATAGGTTTGCTGTCTATTTATTCTTGTAGCTGTCTTAACTTCTCCTTTAGGAATTTTCATGATATACTACTGGGTGCACATATGTTTATTATTGATATTGCTTCATTATCTATAGTACCCTTTATTAATATATAATTATCTTCCTTATCTCTTTTAATTTTGCTTTTGATTGATCTGAGATGAGGTTAAATACCCCTTCACTTGAAGCATAATAATTCTATTCTAGACTTTGACCTTTATTCTATATGAATTGCTCATCCTTAAATGTGTTTATTGAAAACAATAAATTGTAGTATTCTGGCTTTTAATCCAGTCTGCTATCCAGTTATGTTTTATGGGAAAGATCAGCCCATTAACATTTACAGCTAAAACTACTAATTCTGTTTTTCCTGTCATCTTATTAACCACAAATTATACTTTTTGCTTTCCTTTTCTCCTTTACATCCTGCTCAGTATTTTACTTATGAACACTATTTGTCTCAAGCAGTCCTTGCTTTAGAGTCCCTTCCCCTTTTTTATATCTTTCCCCTTATAGTTCTGTTTCCCTTCTATTTAGCCTATCACTACTCTATTCCCCTTTCCCCTCCCAGGTTTCTATAAGGTAAGAGAAATGTATTTGTAAAACCAAATATGTTTAATATTCTTTCTTTGAAACAAATCTGATGAGAGTAAGATTCACACAATATTCATCATCTTCCCTTCTTTCCCTCAATTATAATATGTTTTTTCTACCTCTTCATGAGATGTAATTTCCCTCATTTTACTTCCACTTCCTGTTTTTTCCAGTATAATTCTCTTTCTACCTCTAGTTGCTTTTTTTATAAAAGTAAAAATAAATTATACATATATTTTCTATGTATTCCCATAATAGAAATATAGTTCTCAAGAGTTCTTTTCTTTTCACCTTTCTATGCTTCTCTTGAATTTTGTATTTGGAGTTCAATTTTTTTGTATGTTTTGTTTAGCTCTGGTCATTTCATCAAAAAATAAATGTAATTCTCCTTCTTCAGTGAAAGAAAATGCTTATTATAGTAGGGTAGTTTATTCTTAGCTACATTCCAATCAATCTAAGTATGGCAGTGAGACCTTCAGGGCAGAGAGTTTTCAGAAGGAAGTGAACCAGAGAAGGTCAGTTTCAATTGGAAGTGGGAAAGAGAAAACAAGGCTGAACAGCTGACCACAAATGCCAGTGCAGACAGCTAGAGTCCTCGAGTGGTGCAGTCTCAGGGTGGCAGTGCAGACTCTGGCCACAAATGTCACTTCAGATAAAACAGAGCCCCAGGACATTGTTGTCTCAATGTGACAGATCCAGCACCAGGATTGAATCAGTACTGACTCAGCACAACTGCAGTTGCTTAGAAAACCTGACTCACCTTAAATCCAGATCTTAACAACAACAACAAAATAGTAAAAAAGTAAAGACGACTCTATCAATTGGCACTTTTTATGGAGAAAGAGAAGAACAGATTTCAAACCCTGAGGAGATTAAAGGCAGATTGGCTCCAGATGAAGATTTAAAATAATGTAACCTGGTCCCCATCACACAAGGTTCTTCTTGAAGAACTTAAAAAGGATCTTAAAAGTGAGCTACACAAAAAAATGGGAAAGGAATGAAAACTTTGTAAGAAAATTTGGAAAAGGCAACAAAAATAGAAATCGTGAAATGGGAAAAGCAAATATTAATTAAAAGATAGATTTGATAAATTATTTTAAAAAAGCAACTCCCAGGGGAAAAAAAAAACAGAATTTGTGAAATGGAAAAGAAAATTCAATAGAACAAAACAACTCATTTAAAAATTCAATTGGACAAATACAAAAAGAAGTTTAAAAAAAAGCAAAAGAAGAAAATAACACACTAAGAGTCAGAATTGAATAAATGGAAAGTAATGACTCAATAAGATAACAAGAATCAGTCAAGCAAAACCCCCCAAAAATGAAAAAAATAGAAATAATGCAATATGCCTAAGTGGAAGAATAACTGAGCTGGAAAATAGATCTAGGAGAGACAATCTACCTGGAATATATGATAAAAAAGAGCCTAGACACTATCTTTAAGGATATTTTCAAAGAGAAACAGAAGGTAAAATGACCATTGAAAGAATACACCAAATGCCTCCTGAAAGAGACCCCAAAATTGGAACACCAAGCAATATTGTGGCTAAATTTGAGAACTCTGGGTCCAAGAGAAAAAAAAATATTACAAGCAGCTAGAAAGAAACAATTCAAATACTAAGGAGCCACAATAAGGATTACTCAGTACTAGCAGCTTAAACTTTAAAGGATTGAAGGACCTGGAATCTGATATTCCAAAAGGCAAAGGAATTTGGATTGCAGCCAAGAGTAAATTACCCTGCTAAACTGAACATTTTCTTTCAGGGAAGAAGATGGAAATTCAATGAAAATGGTGATTTCCATGTATTTTTGATGAAAAGATCAGAGTTAAACAAAAAATTTGACTTCCAAATATATAAAAAAGAAGCACAAAAAGGTAAAAAAAATAAACTATTTAGAACTGTATTTCTGTTATGGGTATGGATTGAGAATACATGTATAATCTGATATTATTGTTATAATATAAAAAAGAAACTAGAGATGGAAAGGGGATTGTAACAGAAAAAAGAGACATGAAAACAGAGGTAAAATGAGGGAAATTATATCTTGCTAAAGGATAGCATAGGTAATGAAGCAATATCAATATTAAACATATATGCACCAAGTGGTAGAGCATCTAATTTCCTAAGGGAAAAGTTAAGAGAGTTGCAAGAAGAAATAGACAGCAAAACTATAATAGTGGGAGATTTCAACCTTGCTCTCTCAGAACTAGATAAATCAAACAATAAAATAAATAAGAAAGAATTAAAAGAGATAAATAAAATACTAGAAAAACGAGACATGATACATCTTTGAACAAAATTGAATGGAGACAAAAAGGATTACACTTTCTTCTCAGCAGTTCATGGAACCTATGCAAAAGCTGACCATATATTAGAACACAAAGACCTCAAAATCAAATGCAGAAAGGAAGAAATAGAAAATTCATTTTTTTCAGATCATGATGCAATAAAAATTATATTCAATAAAGGGCTAGGGAAAATAGACCAAAAAGAAATTGGAAATTAAATAATCTTATCTTAAATAATGAATGTGCAAAACATCAAATCATAGACACAATCAATAATATCATCCAACAGAATGACAATAATAAGACAACACACCAAAATTTTGGGAAGCAGCCAAAGTGGTAATAAGAGGAAGTTTTATATCTCTAGAGACTTACTTGCATAAAATAGAAAAAGGGAAGATCAATAAATTGGGCTTGCAACTAAAAAAGCTAGAAAAAAATAAATTAAAAATGCCTAGTCAAATACCAAACTTGAAATTCTAAAAATAAAAGGAGAGATCAATAAAACTGAAAATAAAAATTTAAAAAAAAACTATTGCATTAATAAATAAAATTAAGAGCTGGTTTTATGACAAAAAGCCAACAAAATAGATAAACCTTTAATTAATTTGATAAGAAAAAGGAAAGAGGAAAAACAAATTGTTAGTCTCAAAAATGAAAAGGGAAAACTATCCACCAATGAAGAGGAAACTAAAGCAATTATCAAGAGTTACTTTACCCAAATTTATGTCAATAAATGTTACAACCCAGGTGAAATGGAGCAATACGTACAAAAATATAGATTGCCCAGATTAACAGAAGAGGAAAGAAATTACTTAAATAGCCCCATTTTCGAAAAAGAAATAGAACAAGCTATTAATCAACCCCCTAAGAAAAAATCCCCAGGACCAGATGGATTTACATGTGAATTCTACCAAACATTTAAAGAACAATGAACTTCAATACTATATAAAGTATTTGAAAAAATAGGGAATGAAGTACTCCTACTAAATTCCTTTTATGATACAGACATGGAACTGATGCCTAAACTAGGTAGGACAAAAGCAGAGAAAGAAAATTATAGACCAATCTCTTTGATGAATATTAATGCAAAAATCTTTAAAAAAAATATTAGCAAAGAGAATACATATAATCATCCCCAGGATAATACACCATGACCAAGTAGGATTTATAACAGGAATGCAGGGCTGGTTCAATATTAGGAAAACTATTACCATAATTGACTATATCAATAACCAAATTAACAAAAACCTTTTGATTATCTCAATATATGTAGAAAAGACATTTAATAAAATCTAACACCCATTCTATAAAAACACTGGAGAGTATAGGAATAAATGGACTTTTCCTTAAAATAATCAATAGCACCTATTTAAAACCATCAGGAAGCATCATATATAATGGGGTAAACTAGAATCACTCCCAATAAGATCAGAGGTGAAACGAAGTTGCCCCCTATCACCATTGCTATTTAGTATTGCATTAGAAATTCTAGCCTTGGCAATAAGAGAAGAAAAAGAGATAAAAGAAATTATAGTAAGTAATGAGGAAACCATATTATCACTCCTTGCTGATGATATGATGGTATACTTAGAGAACCCCAGAGAATAAACTAAAAAGCTAATAAAAATAATTCACAACTTTAGCAGGATACAAAATAAATCCAGATAAATCATCAGCATTCTTATTCATCACTAACAAAATCCAACAGCAAGAGATACAAAGGGAAATTCCATTTAAAATAACTGTTAATAACATAAAATATTTGGAAATTTATCTGCCAAGGGAAAGTAAAGAACTATATAGAGGAAAACTACAAAACACTTTCCACACAAATAAAGTCAGATCTAAGCAATTGGAAAAATATCAAGTGCTCTTGGATAGGTTGAGCAAATATAATAAAGATTGACAATATTTCCTAAACTATTCTATTTATTTAATGCTATACCAATCAAACTCCCAAGAAACTATTTTACTGACCTAGAGAAAATAACAACAAAATTCATATGGAATAACAAAAGGTCGAGAATTTCAAAGGAATTAATGAAGAGAAAAGCAAGTGAAGGTGGCCTTGCTGTACCAAATATAATAGTATATTATAAAGCAGCTGTAATCAAAATCATTTTGTTCTGGCTAAGAAACAGACTAGTTGATCTGTAGAATAGGTTAGGCTCACAGAACAAAATAGCCAATGACTTATAACAATCTAATGTTTGACAAGCCAAAAAGCCCCACCTTTTGGGATAAGAATTCACTATTTGACAAAAACTACTGAGAAAATAGAAAACTAACATGTCAGAATATAGGCATAAACCCACACATAACACTGTATTCCAAGATAAAATCCAAATGGGTTCATGATTTAAACATAAAGAATGATACAATAAACAAATTAGAAGAACATGGGTTAGTTTATCTCTCAGATTTGTGGAAGAGGAAGGGATTTTTGACCAAAGAAGAACTAGAGATCATTATTCATCATAAAATAAATAATTTTGATTATATTAATTTTAAAATGTTTTGTACAAACAAAACTAATGCAGACAAGATTATAAGGGAAGTAATAAACTTGGAAAACAATTTTTTACAATCAAAGGTATTGATAAAGGCCTTATTTCTAAAATACATTCAGAATTGACTCAAATTTATAATAATTCAAGCCATTCTCCAATCAATAAATAGTCAAAGGATATCAACCAACAATTTTCAGATGAAGAAATTGAAACTATTTGTAGCCAGATGAAAAGGTGCTCCAAATCATTATTGATCAGATAGATGCAAATCAAGAGAGCTCTGTGATTCCAGTATACACCTGTCAGGTTGGCTAAGATGACAGGAAAATATAATGACAAATATTGGAAGGGATATGGTAAAACTGGGACACTGATACATTGTTGGTGAAAGTGTGAATGGATCAAACCATTCTGGAGAGCAGTTTGGAATTATGCTCAAAAAGTTATCAAACTGTGCATACCCTTTGATCGAACAGTGTTTTTATTTGGATTATATCCCCAAAAGATATTAAAAGATGGAAAGTGACCCATATGTGCAAAAAGGTTTGTGGCAGCCCTCTTTGTAATATCAAGAAACTGGAATTTGAGTGAATGCCCATAAATTGGAGAATGGCTGAAAAAAATCATGGTATATGAAAGCTAGAGAATACTATTGTTGTGTAAAAAAAGACCAGCAGGATGATTTCAGAGAGGCTTGGAGAGACCTACATGAACTGATGCAAAGTGAAATAAGAAGAACCAGAAGTTCATTATACACAGCAACAACAAGACTATATGGATCAATTATGATGGATGTAGTTCTCTTCAACATTGAGATGATTCTGACTAGTTCCACTTCTGCAGTAGAAAACCATCTACATTCAGAGAGAAAACAATGGGAACAGAAGGTGAAACACAGCAAAGCACTCTCACTCTCTCTGTTATTATTTGCTTTCATTTTGTTTCTTTTTTCTTAATTTTTCTTTTTCTTCCTTCTTGATCTGATTTTTCTTGCACAACCAGATGGCTATGTGAATATCTATATACATATTGGTTCTGTCATGTATTTCAGCATATTTGGCATGTATTGGACTGCCTACCAGATGACAAGGGGTTATGCAGGGATCAGTGCTGGAAAAATTACCCATGCATATGGTTTGCAAATAAAAAGTTTTAATAAAACAAAAAAGGAAAAAATAAAAATAATATTTTTTTTAAAAAAATGAAATCTAATTTTAGGGCAAGGGAGATTGTCCAAGCTTCCTCTTCAAGTAGAATTGGCTGTGCTGTTTTAGTATTTATTTAGTGACTTCCAGTAATGAGTGAAATTCTGGTGTTTCAGGGTTCACTATTTACCTTTTGTGTTTGTGTTAGATATTTTATCATTTGTCTTCTGATCTACTGGCTTATAACCAGGGAAGAGTAGCCAATGTTGCTGTAGATTCCTCCCCATAGATTCGCCAGTGCTTGGAGCCCTCACTGCCCTGAGTCTGTGCTCGGCCAGCTTGCACTTGTCTGCCTCCCTCTATGTCTGATTGAAACCGTCCTGTTCTGGAACACTTCTAAATTATCTTTTTCTGGTAATTTGTTGCACTCCCAAAATTTGTGGATTCTGCCAGTCCAAAACTAATTCAGAGGCTGCTTTTGTTAATTAGTTTGAGGGACCTGGGATAAGGTCACAAAGAAATGTCTGTCCTCTTTGCCATCTTAGTTCTATCCTCAAATTATTAGACTTCTGTAAACCATGATATAAAAAAAAAAGAGCCTAGATGTCAACTTTCATGAAAACATTAATGAAAACTGCTCTGATGACCTAAAACTAGAGGGTAAAATATCTTTTGAAAGAATTCACTGATCACTTCCTAAAAGAGATCTATAATGAAAACTCTAAGGAATGTTTTAGCTAAATTTCAGTATTATCAAATGAAGGGGAAAGTATTCCAACCAGCCAGAAAAACACAACTCAAATATTGAGGAGCTACAATGATGATTACCCAGGACCTAACAGCTTCCATTTTAAAGCATCAAAGGGCCTGAAATCTGATGTTTTGAAAGACAAAGGAACTTGGACTGCATCCAAGAATAAAATATCATATTATTAAGCATTATCTTTCAGGTGAAAAGAGGAACATTCAATGAAACAGATAAATTTCATTCATTTCTGATCAAAAGACCTGAGTTGAACAGAAAATTATTTATCTGGCTTTTCTTTTTCCTTTCTTTTTTGCTTTCCCCTCCTGCTTCCCTGTAAGGTGAGAAAAGTTTCTCTGTGAAGCTAAATAGGTCTGATATTCTCCCTTGTAATCAAATCTGATGAGAGTGAGATTCATATTCTTCTCCCTCCATTCTTTCCATCAATTGCAATAGATCTTTTTTCCACTCCATTAGATGTAATTTGCCCCATTTTAACTCTTTTTTCTTATTCTTTGAATAGAATTCTCTTTCTTAAAAAATATTGAATTAATAAATAAACTAAGAGTTGGTTTTATGAAAAAAAAAACAATAAAATTGATAAACCTTTGGTAAAACTGCTTAGAAAAAGGAAAGAGGAAAATCAAATTGTTAGTCTTAAAAATGAAAAGGAAGAACATTCCACCACTGAAGAGGAAATTAGAGCAATAATTAGGAGTTACTTTGCTCAACTTTATGCCAATAAATTTGATAACCTAAATGAAATGGATGACTACCTTCCAAATCAAATCTCTGAAAATCTTTTCAAGTAGCAGAACCCATAAATGGGTGGAATGTAAGAAATTGCTAGCAGAAGATATTTTGTAATTATTTCAGAAAATGTCTGTTTTACTCAAGCATAGGGAGACGGGCTGATCTCAGGCACAGTACAGACCCAGGGTTGTGTGGTGTCCTGCATGCAGGGGGATATAATGAGAGGGATCCACAGCAGTATTGGCTACTCTGTCCTGGTTGCAAGTCAGTAAACCAGGATTTTAGCTGTAAGACATCCAACACATGCAAACACAGGTGGTCTAGCTGTACCAGACCTAAAACTATAGGAAAAATCAGAGGCTATCACAGTTCTCAAGAGTTCTTTTTACCTTTTTCTGCTTCTCTTGAGTCCTATAATTGGAGGCCAAATTTTTTATTTAGCTCTGGTTTTTTCATTAGAAACAAATGGAATTCACTTATTTCATTAAATGTCCATCTTCTTCCCTGGAAGAAAATGCTCAGTTTAGCCAGGTAGTTTATTATTGCCTGCATTCCAAGTTCTTTTGCCTTTCAGAATATCAGATTCCAGGCCCTTTGATCTTTTAAAGTGGAAGCATTTAGATCTTGAGTGATCCTTATTGTGGCTACTAGATATTTGAATTGTTTTTGTTTGTTTTTTCCTGGCTGCTTGTAATATTTTTTCTTAGTCTAATAGTTCTGAAATTTAGCCACAATATTCCTTGGAGTTTTTATTTAGCATTTTTTTTCAGAAGATGTTTGATGAATTTTTTTCAATACCTATTTCATCTTCTGATTCTATTACATCTGGGCAATTCTCTTTGATGATTTCCTGTATAATAGTGTCTAGGCTGTTTTTTTCATCATAATTTTCAGAAAGTCCAATAATTCTCAGATTCTCTCTCCTAGATCTATTTTTCAGATCTGTTGTTTTTTCCAAGTGGATATTTTAACATTTTTTTCTATTTTTTTTCATTTTTTTGGTTTTGTTTGATGATTCTTAATGTCTCAACAAATCATTAATTTCTATTTGTTCAGTTCTGATTTTTAATGAGTTATTTTCTTCATTTAGCTTTTTTTTTACTTCTTTTTGTATATGTCCAATTGAGTTTTTAAATGAGTTGTTTTGCTCTATGGAATTTTTTTGCATTTCAATAATTTTTTTAACTGAGTTATTTTATTTTTCCAAATCAGAAATCCTAATTTTCTGGGAGTTCTTTATCTTTTCCAATTCACACATTCTATTTCCTTGGGAATTCTTTACCTTTTCCAAATCACATATCAGGAAGTTTTTTTTTTTTTTTTCTACTTTACCAGTTTTTTGGTAAGTGAATTATATGTCTTTTCCATAACTTTTTGCAGACCTTCTCTTTCCTTTCCCCATTTTTCTTCAAGATCTCATTTAAGATCTTTTATAATTTCTTTTAGGAGAGCCTTGTGTGATGGAGGCCTGGAGATGATGTTCTGTTTCTTTTTGGGGGTAAAAATCTGCTCTCTTTCTGTATAGAAGTTATGGATGGTTAGTGTAAGTTTGTTTTTTTACTCATTTTTTAAAAGTCCTTAGGGTCTGCCTTCAAGGCAAGGAAGTTATCAGCTTCCTCTGTAGAAGAGGGATGGGTATAGACATTAGCTGTCCTGGAAATGGGCTACTAAGAGCTACCAAGCTGCAGATGTGCCCTGGAAGGGCCCCATACCAGAAGTGTTTCTGCCCTGGGAAGCGCAGCTGCACTGTGGAAGTTCTACAGCCCCAGGCAGAGCTGCCCTGCCATGTAAAAGTATGGTGGCTGTAGCAGGCAAAAGCCCCATGCTGCACATTGGGGCTGCACAGTTGTGCTGTAGTCTGTGCTGAGTCACTTCTGGTGTTAGGTGGGTGTAGCCAGATCCTGTTAGATTCTGCCTTTTTTTTTTTTTTTTTTTTTTTTTTTGGAGTATACTCTATCTTTGGTGTTTGCAACCAAAGCAGAGCAGCCAACCTGTAGGAGAGTCCTCCATACAAAATCTCCACCCACAGAGACCATCCTCACCCCTGTTCACTCAGTGTGCTAGTTTCTGTGTTCTACCTCCCTGCCTGAATTGACCTGCTCCTGCTGATAAGAACAAACCTTTTCTGGTGATCTTTCAGATTATCTTTGGCTGGTAATTTGTTGTACTCCCAATATTCGTCTGAAGCTGAATTTGGTAATTAGTAGTGAGGGTAGAATAGGAGCTTAGAATGAAACATATGTCTTCTCCACTATCTTGTCTCTGCCCCCAAGTACAATAATCCTTAGATTTTTCTCTACTCGATCAATTTTCCAAGTCAATTGCTTTTGCTTAGGAGGTATTTTGTATTTTCTTTTCTTATTTTTTAAAATTTATTTTTGCTTTTGTTTGACTGATTCTTGGAGTCTTATTGAGTCATTTACTTCCATTTCTTCAATTCTAATTTTTAGTGTA
Organism: Sarcophilus harrisii; assembly: GCF_902635505.1. Lineage (NCBI taxonomy): Eukaryota > Metazoa > Chordata > Mammalia > Dasyuromorphia > Dasyuridae > Sarcophilus > Sarcophilus harrisii. Next base: position 595,252,819 of record NC_045426.1, on the reverse strand, counting down.
TTATTTTCATCAGTTACCTTTTTTTAGTTCCTTTCTTATTTGGCTAATTGTATTTTTTTAATTGCATTTTTTTCCATTTCAGAAATTATATCTTTTCAATGAGTTGGTATCTTTTTCATATATATATTTTGTAAGAAGCAATATGTTTTTTTTTCATTTAGTCAAATCTGTTTTATAAGGAGTTATATGCTTTTTCCATTTCATCATATTTATTTTTAAGGAGTCTCATCAGATAATTTCTATTTTTTTTCTTTTCCATACCCTCTTACAAAGATCTCATTTTCTTTCCTCATTTTTTCTAACTTTATTTTAAGATCCTTTTTGAAATATTCCAAGAAAACCTTGTAAAAATGACACCAGTTTATATCGCCTTTGGGTACTTCATCTGAAGTTGATTGATTTTTAGGAGCCTCTGGGTTTGAGGTATGTTCTCTCTGTCCATAAAAGCTGTCTATGTTCAGATTTCTTTTGCTTTTTTGTTCATTTTTTAAGTATTGAGATTTAGCCCCATGTGTGGAAGCCGCAAAGCTCTAACTCCCTGATACAGCTCCTTAGATTATCTCTCTGTTGAGGTCTGGGCTCAGCAGACTGTTTCCCTGGCCAAATTCAACAAACCTTTTATGAAGTTCTTCCAAGGTATCCTCTTCCAGGAATGTATTCTACTCCAGATATTTGAGGATTCTCTCACTCCAAAACCAATTTAAATACTTAGTCTACCATTGGTTTGAAAGAAGATTAGAGAAGGTCAAAGAAAGTCATGTCTGCTCTCTGCCATCTTGGCTCCACCCCTACCACTGTTGTATATCTGCTTCAATTAAAACAACAACAACAAAAAAAGTAGGAGATGTAGAGAATCATAGATAATGAGAAGTCTTGGGCGAGATATAAGACCATGTAGTCCAATAAAAGGAGCTTTGCTGATATGTCTTATTTGGCTCTCCTTATCACTTAGGGGGCATCTCAACTTTTCTGAGAAGTCAGGGGGCATGATAACCTGTGTTGTAATTAAAGTAGATTTATAATGAAATATCTGCACACAATATCAAGTTGTTTACACCACATGTGCAGTGTAGTAGTTATATAAGTATATTAGGATATGTAAGGATAAGAAAATTTTGACTAACTGGACTCCTATTTGACCACCTTCATGGGTTCTACCCCTTCAGTCCTCACCCATATTCAGGATTTGGGCAGGTCACCAAATCCTCTGGTGAACAGGTCAGAACATTGTATGGGATCAAACCTCACAATCAAACCAAAATATAATTCATTATAGAATTCTGTCATTTGTGCAATCTAGAGCTGAGGAAGTACAGATTTTAAGCACTTGAGTTGACCAAAAACTGTAAAAAAGAAATAAAAAAGCCCTCTGCTCTTTACAGGAAGCATGCAAAGAGAGAACTAGTTACAAATCATTGTAGGTGGCTGCAGCAAAGAGGTCTTGTAAAAGTAATTTTTAAAAGTTGAGAGAAAAGAGGGAATTTTGCCACATTTAATTAACATTCTCTTATATCTAAAAGTAGTTCACCAGGGTTCAAACTAAATTCATAGTAGGAGACTAAATTTATAGTGATTTAAAGGGAAACTGACAAGCAACTGAGCTTTTAGCTGAGAATCAGCAGGCATATGGAGAAATTTGGGGCAGGGAGCCAGCTTATACACTGCTTGAGTCGACGCCAAAAGACACTTTATGCTTGACTAAGAGTCATAGAATTTTAGAGAAAAAAGGATGTTTGTAATTATCTACTTCAACCCCATTTATTTTGCAGTTGTGAAAAGTGATATGTTGGTGTGAAATATGTGGCTAAGAATAGTTAGGGTCAGAAACCAGATCACTTGACTCCTAGAATAATTGTTTTATCCCTTATGCCCAGAATTTATTTTCAGAGCATAAAACAGAACTTCTAACAATATTACTACATTTTTTCCTTTCAGCTTTCCTCAAATAAAAAAATAGTTACATAAGAAATTATGTAGAAGTATGGAAGTGAATATGTAGAATATATGCTGAAGAAACAAATAGTGGACATAGGAAATGTGATAATTTATGCCATAAGTGACTTGTTTTGCCGTTATAAAGCATTCTACTTTCAGATTCAGTTTTGACAAAACTATTTTACAACTTAGCTGAATTCCAAGAAACAATATCGAATAGAAGAAAGCAAAAATAATCAGTTTTGTAGGCTTGTTTGTACAGAATTTGAAAAGAACTAAGAAGCTATCCTGTCCAATCCTTTCTTCTAAATATAAGGAAATTGTGGAAATATTTGTGCAAAGTTTCAAAAGGAACAAGTGTCAGGAGTTGATAAATGTTTAAAAATCCACTCTCCAAAAACACATGACAAACTTTCAACTATAATCTGCATTACCAAAATTGTTTTTAACTCTAGGCCACCAACAAATCATTTGCATGATTTGTAGCATTTGCAAATTTATGAGATATAATATTCACAGTGAAGAATTAACTTTAACCTCTTCCAAGTCAGTTTGAGCAAAAAATTGATCTGATGCCAGGACATGTAACTTCATTCAATACTTTTTTTCTACCACATGATGCAGTCATCTAAGTTTCAAAATAAACAAAAACATTCTTCTAATCACGGGCAAGTCTTTCTTCTTCCCCTGAAATCCTTCTATCTGAACACAAGCTCTTCTTTTTCTATTTTGCTGTTGTTGTTTCTCCAGTCTTTAGCACTGATATTTTTTTTCATTTTTATCTATTTATATTTCTTCATAGTTTGAGACTCTTCAGCCTCTTCTACAACCTAATAGAACTGAACATTACACTATTATCCAGGAATATATTAAATGAAATATTTCCAAAACAAAATTAATTATCTTTCTCCCCAAACCTTCCTATCTCCTATCTTCCCTATTGTTAGAGGGGAACAAAATCTTCCTAGTCATTCAGTATTGCAAACTAGGAGTAATCCTGGATTTTTCACTACCAATCACTTTCATATACAAACTGTTTCCAAGGTCATCAATTTCGTCTTTACAATATATTGAGAATATGCCTCATTGGTATCCTCTAGACACGGCCTCCATTCTAATGTAGGACCTCATCACCTCACATATTAATTCTTGCATTAGCTTGCTCATGGGTATAACTGCCTCAAGTCTCTTTCTACTCTAGTCCATTCTCCATTCAGCCACTTAGACATTTTCCTAAAAGACATGTCTGGATTATGTCATAAACATGCCCTCAACACACACACACACACACACACACACACACACACACCCAGAGAGAGACGGAAAAAGAGAGACAGAGATGAAGAGACAGAGACAGAGAAAAAGAGAGAGAGAGAGATAGACAGAGAAAAGGAGAGAGAGAGCAAGATCAAGCATATTTCTTCCCCTACTACTGTAGCATTAGAGTATAAACTCCATGATGGAAAAGACTGTCTTTTGTCCTTTTTACGTCCCAAGCATTTTACCTAGCTTCTGACACATACTCAGTACTTAATTAAATGTTGTTTTATGGAATTGAATTAATTGATAAACATTTTATTATATCTTTTCTAGTATCAGATTTATCCTTACCCCTAGCCATTTCCACATATTAGGCCTGTCCATGACATCCTGCTGGGTCTGTTCCCTCTCCTCAGATCCCTTTCCCACATTCACCTTTTCTCTCTCTCTCTCAAAAAAAAAAAAAAAAAAAAAAAAAAAAAAAAAAAAAAAAAGGAAATCAAATTCACTATTCTTGTTAAAGATCAATGGTCCTATTAAAATGCATCTTATACTATTCCAATCAGCAATCTCTCTGAACTGAATTCTGCATGCAAACACTCTTTCTAGGATATTATTTCTTTGTATTATATATATTTACACAAAAATAAATACATATGCACAATACATGTATATATGTCTACAATGTAATATTCTGGAATAATCAGTTGTAAATAACTTTGAAGTACTATCTTCACAGCTACTCTGAAGGACTTATGATGAAGAATCCTATCTATAGCCAGAGAAGGAACTGATTATGTTCAAACAGATTGAAGCATTCTGAATTTATCTCTTTCTTTTTAACTTAATTTTTCTTGAGGGTTTTTATTTTCATGAGGGTGGGAGATCTATGTTTTCATTCACAACTCTACTTGTATGAAATGTTTTGCATAACTTCACATGTGGTTTCTTAATTGTGGCTGTGCATAAGGGAAGGAACCTAGAACTTAAAAATCTTAAAAACAAATGTAAAAAAAAAATTGAGTTTAAGTGGGGGGAAATATTATATATATGTAATATATATGCAAAACCACTACTCTGATTTCTATATCTGCTTAGCAACTTTCTCTGATATTTTCCTGTAGAGGTCAGGAACTCTGAAAAAATGTACTTCAATCTAGGACAGCAGGGTATTTATAGTTAAGTACCTACTCATTGTGAGATAATGGTTCTCTAAACACATACTTAATGTAATGTAATGCTGTAATCAATCTAGTTGGCATATACTTAGGGTAATATGGTGATATAATGTTCTGTAGTTGTACATGCTCAGTGTGGTTGCACATGCTCAGTGTGAGGTAGTGACATAATCCTATTGGAGTATTTAAAGGGAGTCTCAAACTCAGAATGCTCTCTTATCCACAGTTCTCAGCCACAGCCCTTAGCCACAGACACAAGAGAAGAGGCAAGATTACAGACTCCATCTTTGACTAGCCACATAACACTCCTACCTCCTTCACTCCTCCACTAAGACCAAGGACTCAGTCTAATCTCAAGGTCCTCCAGAGAGGTAGTCTGGACTTTACATTTTATAATGGATATTTTTCAGCTAATTTATATTAAAGAATATATTTTTAGGTAAAAACTTTCCTAAGTTTTCATTTTAATTCTATAAGTTATTTTCATCTCTCTTTATCAGCTAAGTCCTATGGCTGGATATTTGTAGGAAATAACCTTCAACTTACATGTGTGTTTGTGTAGGTGTGTAGTAGAGTGGAAGGAACACTGAATTTGGAATTGGACAATCTAATTTCAAATGGCTCAGTTCTCATGAAATATCTACATGACCTTGGGAAAACTGCTTAAATCTATTCGATTTTATGATCCTCATTTCTAAAATGAAGAAGTGGTAGGGGAAAGGTGAGAATAAGCATTAATATAAGACATACTTTATGCCAGGAATTCTGCTAATTAATTTTACATTTTAAAAATAGATTTTATATCAGCTGATCCTCACAACAACCCTGTGAGGAAGATTTCCATTTCAAAAAGTATCTTGCTGACTCATATTGAAGATCTTCTTTATGCTCCAAAATCGATGCAGATTTATTTTATAATAACTTTATTATTCACAATGCTATTGATATCAGATTTGTAAATATGTTCTTTAATTTTACATAAATGACTAGATTATCATTTGGTTGAAGGTAGTATGAGAGATGAAAGCAGTTTTGAATTGGATCTAGCAAAATCTCTCATTCTATAGATGAGAAAACAAAGGTTTAATTTTTTGTTATTGCTGCAAAATATGCAGTACATTTGTTTAGTGAGCCCAACTTCTCTTTTGATTTGCCTTGGGTTCCTAAAGTCAAAGGGCTTACTATAAACATTTTCCTAATTTTTTTTAATTTTTAAATTATACTTATTTTCCTTAACAATGATTGATAGAGGTTCTATTTCATGCAATAGATTTCCTGTGAACCCTATCTTAGTAAATGTCTGCTCAGATAGTCCCTTCTCTGGGAAAAGAATAGGAAATGAATGGATATTCATTATTTCTATGTGCATAAAAATGACAAATTTGCTTTCTAATATTTTGGTCTGTTCTTTTTCAGTTACACAAATACATCCTCATCAAAACATTGAAACTACTCATCCTTCAGGACTTAAATGATAAATAACCTTGACAAAATTCATAGGGGAGTGACTAGTGATAATTTATAAGACCTTTTAAACCTGTAAAAAAAAATGAAGGATTTAAATCCAGCCTTTTTCAAGTGCTTCTGTGAAAAAATAGTGGTAATCTTGAATTAGGAAAAGGCTAAATTTAAAATGAAGTTTGATGAAAATAGACTGTTATCTATTATTTTGAGGCCTGGCTTCTTAGGAGAAAAAATCTAGAAAGAATTTGGACTTCAAATCTTTTTTCTATTTAACTTTAAACGTATGTCAAAGTAAATACATGAAAATATTTGATAGAAGGATGGAAGTGTGGGATACAGGTTTTGACTTCCTAAAATAATATCTTCTTATTAAAACTTCTAATGAAAGTTCTTGAAGCTTATTACAAAGATTTTACTATTTTTTTTCTTTTTGAAGTTATAACAACTTTTAAAGGGACTTTATTCTGTCACAGAGGAGTTGCCAATCTGTTTCATCAAAGATAAAACTTACATGACTAAAATTATAGAGTTTTGCAATAGATTACATTTGGAAATAAAAATTGTGACTACTGACTAACAAAAATAAACAGCATTGTTTATGATGAGAAAATATCTCGTAGAGGAAGTGAATTGTGATATGGATTCTTATGTAGTAATAAACATGTTAAACAGAGAGCAACACAAGATAGCCCAGAAAGAGGAAATGAAAATTCAAGAGCAAAGATTAAATCTGGGGGTAGGACACAAAAATAGATTAAGTTCCTGATAATGGAATAAACATATTCAGACATTTAAAAACAAAGTTGGAAAGATGGATTTAAGAAGAAAATGTAACAACTGGCTGTAGAAACTGCATGGTACAATGGAAATAATATGGGGTAAAACCTCCAAGGATGGGGTTAAAATTCTGGTTCTTTCACTTGTTTCCTGGGTCACTGCATTAATTTTCTCTGGCCCAAGATTTTCTCATTTACTTTTTAAAAAAGTTTTTATTTTCCCAGGTACAAGTAAAATAATTTATTTTCATTTGTTTTTAAAACTTTAAGCTCCACATTCTCTCTTTTCTTCTTTACCTCAGTTCCCTTTAGGAAGGCAATATGAAGTTATATTTCAACATTTAAATAAATCATGTTGTGAAAGAAAATATATTGATTCCTCCCCCTAAAAAAATCCTTCAGAAACATAAAAATTTAAAAAGACTATGCTTCAATCTCTATTCAAACAGAACCAGTTCTTTCTCTGAGTTGAGTAACATTTTTCACCATAAGTCCGTCACAGTAATATGGACCATTGAATCGCTCAGAAGAGCAAAGTCATTCTTAGCTGATCATTTTTTTTCCAATTGGGGAATGACTTGGACATCCTTATGAATTTAATTTTCTAAATGTTCTGGAAATTAAGTCTCTATCAGAAACACTTGTTTCCAGGCTTTTTTCTTCCCTTCTAATCTTGATTTTCTTGGTTTTGTTTGTGTAAAACATTTTTAATTTCAGTCAATAAAAAGTTAATTTAAAAAAAATTAATTTAGTGTAATCAAAATTATCCATGGTGCATTTCATAATGTTCTCTAGTTCTTTTTTGGCAATAAATGCATCTTTTCTCCACAAGTCTGAGAGGTAGACTATGCCTTGCTCTCCTAATCTGCTTATGGAATAATCATCATGTCTACATCAAAAACCCATTTCAACCTAATCATGTTTTAGAGTGTAAGATATTGATCAATGCCTAGTTTCTGCAATACTGTTTTCCAGTTTTCCAAGCAATTTTTGTTAAATAATTACTTCTTAACCCAGAAGCCGGAATCTGTGGATTTATCAAATATTAGATTATTATAGTTAATGACTATTGTGTCTTGGGTACCCAACTTATTTTACTGAGTACCACTCTATTTCTTAGCCAAAGACAAAGGGTTTTGATGATTGCCACTTTAGTTTTAAATGTGGTATGGCTAGGCCATCTTTCTTTATATTAATCTTCTTGATTTTTTTTACTTCTTTGTTCTGAATTAATTCTGATTTTATTTTTTTCTGGTTCTATTAAATAATTTTTGGCAGTTTGATTGATATGTCACAGAACAAGTAGACCATTAGCTCAACCAATTCATAAGTAATTGACATTTTCCCAATAATTTAAATCTAACTTTATCTGTGTCTAAATGTTTTGTTATTATGTTCATATAGTTCCTGGCTATGTCTATAAAAGTAGACTCTTCAGAGAGTTGCAAGAAGAAATAGACAACAAAACTGTAATAGTAGGAGATCTCAACCTTGCACTCTCAGAATTAGACAAATCAAACCACAAAACAAATAAGAAAGAAATTAAAGAAGTAAATAGAATATTAGAAAAATTAGGTATGTTGGATCTTTGGAGAAAATTGAATGGAGATAGAAGGGAATATACTTTCTTCTCAGCAGTTCATGGAACCTATTCAAAAATTGACCATATATTAGGACATAAAGACCTCAAAATTAAATGCAAGAAAGCAGAAATAGTAAATGCTTTCTTTTCAGATCATGATGCAATAAAAACTACATTCAACAAAAATTAGGGAAATAGACCAAAAGTTATTGGAAACTAAACAATCTCATCTTAAAGAATGATTGGGTGAAGCAGCAAATTATAGATACAATTAATAATTTCACTCAAGATAATGACAATGATGAGACATCATACCAAAATTTGTGGGATGCAGCCAAAGCGGTAATAAGAGGAATTTTATATCCTTAGAGGCTTACTTGAATAAAACAGAGAAAGAAAAGATTAATGAATTGGGCTTGCAACTAAAAAAACTAAAAAAAGACCAAATTAAAAACCCCAATCAAATACTAAATTGGAAATTCTAAAATTAAAAGGAGAAATTAAAAATATTGAAAGTAAAAAATCTATTGAACTAATTAATAAAACTAAGAGTTGGTTCTATGAAAAAGCCAATAAAATAGATAAGCCTTTGGTAAATCTGATTAGAAAAAGGAGGGAGGAAAATGAAATTAGTAGTCTTAAAAATGAAAAGGGAGAACTTTCCACCAAGGAAGAGGAAATTAGAGAAATAATAAGGAGTTATTTTGCTCAACTTTATGCCAATAAATTTGATAACCTAAGTGAAATGGATGACTACCTCCAAAAATATAGACTTCCCAGACTAACAGAGGAGGAAGTAAATTGTTGAATAGTCCCATTTCAGAAAAAGAAATAGAACAGGCAATTAAACAACTCCCTAAGAAAAAATCCCCAGGACCAGATGGATTTACATGTGAATTTTACCAAACATTTAAAGAACAATTGGCCCCAATGCTATATAAATTATTTGATAAAATAGGGAATGAAGGAGTCCTACCAAATTCCTTCTATGACACAGACATGGTACTGATACCTAAACCAGGTAGGCTGAAAACAGAGAAAGAAAATTATAGACCAATCTCCCTAATGAATATTGATGCTAAAATCTTAAATAAGATATTAGCAAAAAGACTACAGAAAATCATCTCCAAGATAATACACTATGATCAAGTAAGATTTATACCAGGAATGCAGGGCTGGTTCAATATTAGGAAAACTATCAATATAATTGGCCATGTTAATAACCAAATTAACAAAAACCATATGATCATCTCAATAGATGCAGAAAAAACATTTGATAAAATCCAACATCCATTCCTATTAAAAACACTTGAGAATATAGGAATAAATGGACTTTTCCTTAAAATAATCAGCAGCATCTATTTAAAACCATCAGTAAGCATCATATGTAATGGAGACAAACAGCAACCATTCCCAATAAGATCTGGAGTGAAACAAGGTTGCCCACTATCACCGTGACTATTTAATATTGTATTAGAAACGCTAGCTTTAGCAATAAGAGCTGAGAAAGAGATTAAAGGAATAAGAATAGGCAATGAGGAAGCCAAATTATCACTCTTTGCCGATGACATGATGGTATACTTAGAGAACCCCAGAGATTCTGCTAAAAAGTTATTAGAAATAATCCACAACTTTAGCAAAGTTGCTAGTTATAAAATAAACCCACATAAGTCATCAGCATTCTTATATATCACTAACAAAATCCAACAGTCAGAGTTACAAAGAGAAATTCCATTTAAAGTAACTACTGATAATATAAAATATTTAGGAATCTATCTGCCAAGGAAAATCAGAAACTTTATGAGCAAAATTACAGACCACTTTTCACACAAATTAAGTCTGATCTAACCAATTGAAAAATATTAAATGCTCTTGGATAGGGCGAGCAAATATAATAAAGATGACAATATTACCTAAACTAATCTATTTATTTAGGCTATACCAATCAGACTCCCAAAAAGTATTTTAATGACCTAGAAAAAATAACAACAAAGTTCATATGGAAAAACAAAAGGTCAAGAATTTCAAGGAATTAATGAAAAAAAATCAAATGATGGTGGCTTAGCTGTACCAGATCTAAAATTATATTATAGAGCAGCAGTTACCAAAACTATTTGGTATTGGCTAAGGAATAGATTAGTTGATCAGTGGAATAGATTGGGTTCAAGGGATAAAACAGTCAACAAATATAGCAACCTAGTCTTTGACAAACCCAAAGATCCCAGCTTTTGGGATAAGAACTTACTGTTTGATAAAATTGCTGGGAAAATTGGAAACTAATATGGCAGAAACTAGGCATTGATCCATACTTAACGCCGTACACCAAGATAAGGTCAAAATGGGTTCATGACCTAGGCATAAAGAATGAAATCATTAATAAATTAGAAGAACATAGGATAGTTTACATCTCAGACCTGTGGAAGGGGAAGGTCTTTATGACCAAAGCAGAACTAGAGATCATTACTGATCACAAAATAGAAAATTTTGATTATACCAAATTGAAAAGTTTTGTACAAACAAAACTAATGCAGACAAGATTAGAAGGGAAGCAATAAACTGGGAAAATATTTTTACAGTCAAAGGTTCTGATAAAGGCCTCATTTCCAAAATATATAGAGAATTAACTCTAATTTATAAAAAATCAAGCCATTCTCCAATTGAAAAATGGTCAAAGGATATGAACAGACAATTCTCAGATGAAGAAATTGAAACTATTTCTAGTCATATGAAAAGATGCTCCAAGTCATTATTAATCAGAGAAATGCAAATTAAGACAACTCTAAGATACACTACACACCTGTCAGATTGGCTAAGATGACAGGAAAAAATAATGATGATTGTTGAGAGGGATGTGGGAAAACTGGGACATTGATTCATTGTTGGTGGAGTTGTGAACGAATCCAACCATTTTGGAAGTAGTTTGGAACTATGCTCAAAAGTTATCAAACTGTGCATACCCTTTGATCCAGCAGTGTTACTACTGGGATTATATCCCAAAGAGATTATAAAGAAGGGAAAAGGACCTGTATGTGCACGAATGTTTGTGGCAGCCCTTTTTGTAGTGGCTAGAAACTGGAAACTGAATGGATGTCCATCAGTTGGAGAATGGCTGAATAAATTGTGGTATATGAAAATTATGGAATATTACTGTTCTGTAAGAAATGACCAACAGGATGATTTCAGAAAGGCCTGAGAGACTTACACGAACTGATGCTGAGTGAAATGAGCAGGACCAGGAGATCATTATATACTTCAACAACAATACTAGATGATGACCAGTTCTGATGGATCAGGCCATCCTCAGCAACAAGATCAACCAAATCATTTCTAATGGAGCAGTAATGAACTGAACCAGCTATACCCAGAAAAAGAACTCTGGGAGATGAATAAAAACCATTACATTGAATTCCCAATCCCTATATTTATGCACACCTGCATTTTTGATTTCCTTCACAAGCTAATTGTACAATAATTCAGAGTCTGATTCTTTTTGTACAGCAAAATAATGTTTTGGTCATGTATACTTATTGTGTATCTAAGTTATATTTTAATATATTTAACATCTACTGGTCATCCTGCCATTTAGGGAGGGGTGGGGTAAGAGGTGAAAATTGGAACAAGAGGTTTGGCAATTGTTAATGCTGTAAAGTTACCCATGTATATATCCTGTAAATAAAAGGCTATTAAATTAAAAAAAAAAAAAAAAAGTAGACTCTTCAAATTTTATGTTGTTTGTAATGATTTTGAATGTGATTTCCCTGTTATTTCTCTTGAGGTTGGACTTTGTTGATAAAATATAGAAATGCTGATGATTTATGTGAATTTATTATATATCTTTCAACTTTGCTCAAGTTATTAATTGTTTCTAGCAGTTTCTTCATTGATTATCTAGGATTCTCTGAATATACCATATCATCTTCAAAGAATGATAATTTTATTTCCTCATTACTCACTCTAAACCTTTCAATTGCTATTTCTTCTCTTGTTGCTAAAAAGATAGTATTTCTAGTACAAAGTGGTGCTAATGAGCTATAGTGTTGTTCCACCCTGATCTTATTTGGAATACTTCCAGCTGTTCCCCATTGCTGATGATAGGTATCTAGGTAGATATTGCTTATTATTTTAAGGAAAAAAAACTCCTTTATTCCTAGTTTCTAGAGCATTTAATAGGAATGAGTATTGTATTTTGTGAAAAGTTTTTTTTTTTTTATATTTAGATTATCATATGATTTCTATTAGTTTTCTTATTGATATAGTCAACTTTGGCAATAATTTCCCTGATACTGAACAATCCTCATATTCCTGGTATAAATCTTACTTGGTCATAATATGTTATTTTACTTCTTCTCCTTCTCCCCCTCCCCCTCCTCCTCCTCCTTTTTCTTTTTTTGCTGAGGCAATTGAGTTTAAGTGACTTGTCCAGGATCACACAGCTAGGAAGTGTTAAGTGCCTGAGACCAGATTTGAACTCAGGTCCTCCTGATTTCAGGGCTGGTGCTTTATCCACTGTACCACCTAGCTGCCCCCATAATGTGTCATCCTAGTGATAAGTTGATGTAATCTCTTTGCTAATATTTAATTTAAGATTTTTTTCATCAATATTTATTAGGAAAATTGGACTATTATTTTCTTTCTCTGTTTTGGTGCATACTGATTTAGGTATCAGTACAACAGTTAGGTCATAGAAGGAATTTGGCAGTACTTCTTTATTTTTTCAAATAAATTACATAGTATTAAACTTAATTGTTCTTTTAATGTTTGGTACAATTCACTTGTGAATCCATCTGGTCTGGATATTTTTTTCTTGGGGAGTTCATTAACAGCTTATTCAATTTCTTTTTTCCAAAATGATACAAATTAATTTTTTTCTCTTCTATGTTTATATTTCTTTTGATAAAATTGAATTGTTTAAGTAGTACACATCCTTATGATAATGCTCAATTTTATTTGGTAGTTTATTCCTTATTATAGTCCAAGTTCTTTTTCCTTCTGAAATATCATATTTTAGGACCCTTGATTCTTTAATATGGAAGGTGATAGGTTCTGGGAATTTTGATTGTGGCTCTTTCCATATTTTAGCTTTTTTTTTTCAGGCTGCTTACAGTATTTTCTCCCTAATCTGATAATTCTGGAATTTAACTGCTATATTTTCTTCTTTATTTTATTTTCCAAAAAAAAAAAAAAGTTTGACTGATTCTTGATGTCCCATTTTTCTTAGTAAATCATTTATTTTTAATGTACAAGCAGGGCCCAGGGCCAGGAGATCATTATACTTCAACAACAATACTATATGATGACCAATTCTGATGGACCTGGCCATCCTCAGCAATGAGATGAACCAAATCAGTTCCAATGGAGCAGTAATGAACTGAACCTGCTATGCCCAGCGAAAGAACACTGGGAGATGACTAAGAACCATTACATTGAATTCCTAATCCCTATATTTTTGCTCACCTGCATTTTGGATTTCCTTCACAGGCTAATTGTACAATATTTCAGAGTCTGATTCTTTTTGTACACCAAAATAACGGTTTGGTCATGTATACTTATTGTGTATGTAATTTATATTTTAATATGTTTAACATCTACTGGTCATCCTGCCATCTGGGGGAGGGGGTAGGGGGTAAGAGGTGAAAAATTGGAACAAGAAGTTTGGCAATTTTTAATGCTGTAAAGTTACCCATACATATAACCTGTAAATAAAAGGCTATTAAAATAAAACAAACAAACAAACAAACAAACAAAAAGAATATAACCATCCTGTAACTACTGATTTGGGGTCAGATATAATAAATTCATCTGTGCTTAGATTGTCATGGACTTTAGGGATTGTTAGATTAAATGATGCAATTATTCTATCAGGTCATCAAACATTTGGAGAAACTTAATGAGGGATGAAATTATCCTAAATTTATTCCTTAAAATTGGATAAGATAAGAAAACAAGTATTTATTAAGTATCACTTGCTAGGTGCTGTGGATTCAAAGAGAAAAACAATACAATACATAAGAATGACATTTATTTATTATTTTTTCTTGTTTTACATGTTTATTAATTTTCAAATGCACATTTATTTAAAATCATGGTGGAAGATAAGAATCAGAATAAAGGAAAAAAAAACACAGGAGTGGAAAAAGGACAGAAAAAAAGTGACTCTAACATGTGTCATTTATATTCAATGTTCATAGTTTCTTTTTTCTAGATATAGATTGCATTTTCTATCCAAAGTTTATAGGGATTGCCTTGGATCATTGAATAACTGAGACTATCCCAGTCTTTCATAATCGATCATTGCACAATCTTGCTCTTACTCCATACAATGTATTCCTGCTTCTTCTTGTTTTGCTCAGCATCAGTTCATGTAAATCTTCCCAGGCTTATTTAAAATCAGTTTTTTCATCTTTTTTTTCTGCAACAGGAATATTCTATTATCTTTATATACTATAACTCATTCAACCATTCCCCAGTTGATGGGCATCTACTCATTTTTGAATTCTTTGCTACCACAAAAAATAGTTGCTACAAATGTTTTTGCATAAATGGGTACTTTTTCCTCCTTTAAGCTTTCCTTGGAATAGAGATCCACTAATGGCACTGCTGGGTCAAAGTGTTTGCACAAATTTATAGCCTTTTGGGCCTAGTTCTTAATAGCTCTCCAGAATGGTTTGATCATTTCCTTTTTTTTTTTTTTTTAATTTTTTTTTATTTAATAGCCTTTTATTTACAGGATATATACATGGGTAACTTTACAGCATTAACAATTGCCAAACCTCTTGTTCCAATTTTTCACCTCTTACCCCCCCACCCCCTCC
This sequence comes from Sarcophilus harrisii, assembly GCF_902635505.1. NCBI lineage: Eukaryota > Metazoa > Chordata > Mammalia > Dasyuromorphia > Dasyuridae > Sarcophilus > Sarcophilus harrisii. The sequence goes on along the minus strand of NC_045426.1, from coordinate 595,237,812 downwards.
CCTAAATGTCAGGATGACCAGTAGATGTTAAAATATATTAAAATATAACTTAGATACACAATAAGTATACATGACCAAAACATTATTTTGCTGTACAAAAAGAATCAGACTCTGAATTATTGTACAATTAGCTTGTGAAGGAAATCAAAAAATGCAGGTGTGCATAAATATAGGTATTGGGAATTCAATGTAATGGTTTTTAGTCATCTCCCAGAGTTCTTTTTCTGGGCATAGCTAGTTCAGTTCATTACTGCTCCATTAGAAATGATTTGGTTGATCTCGTTGCTGAGGATGGCCTGATCCATCAGAACTGGTCATCATCTAGTATTGTTGTAGAAGTATATAATGATCTCCTGGTCCTGCTCATTTCACTCAGCATCAGTTCGTGTAAGTCTCTCCAGGCCTTTCTGAAATCATCCTGTTGGTCATTTCTTACAGAACAGTAATATTCCATAATTTTCATATACCACAATTTATTCAGCCATTCTCCAACTGATGGACATCCATTCAGTTTCCAGTTTCTAGCCACTACAAAAAGGGCTGCCACAAACATTCGTGCACATACAGGTCCCTTTCCCTTCTTTATAATCTCTTTGGGATATAATCCCAGTAGTAACACTGCTGGATCAAAGGGTATGCACAGTTTGATAACTTGGTTTGATCATTTCCAACTCCACCAACAATGCATTAGTGGTAGCTATAAGATTTACTGACACATAAAGTAACAAAATGAATTAATTAAATTAGTTTATTATTGTCATTATTTTTAATTACAGAGTTCTCAGGGAGAGAGAAGGAAAGAAAATAAACAGATTCTATATCTGAATTCAAGTAGTTTCTGTATCTGGTTATCTTAAAAATTAATGAAATAAATCAACAAGGAAATTTATTTTTGCTAAAGAATCTCATTATGAAACAGTTGAAGATACTCATTCACCACCCATATAATCCCCCAAACTTACCAAAGAATTCATAGTATTTCATAGCTTGATAACTGTGACTACAAAATCCCTTCTCATGCATCCTAAATAATGCTGGAAGGGAATAGAAGACAGAAGGATTCATGCCCAGAAGCCCAATTTTCTGTAAAATTCTGGGTATTTGAAGTCATTTTGAGTAAATGAGATAGTAGCACTTTGCATATTTAGGAGTAAATAACCTTCCAGGATGGGGAAACGAGGTGTGAATATTTACTTATCTATCTGTTTATCCATCTATCTAATGAAGATCAAGGCAGCAGATACTCTCATGTCTGAGACTAACAATATTTCAACTCATAATCACATGGAAGATATTTTTCTTCAACCACAGACTCTGAGTAGGTCCTAGAAATTATTGGAGTAGGAAAGATTAAGACAAAGATAGTAATGGAGTTTGCAAACCTCTATCCAAACATGTAGAAATATATATGAATATGTTTATACATATGTGTATCCATTTATCCATACATATCTCCTTTTATTGTTATGCCTCTCTACAAAGAAAACACTCCATCTTCAATCTCCATCCTATTACACAGTGAATATCAATACAAAACAAAACAATACTAAATAACTAGAAGTTAATACAATGCTTAATACAAGTCATTGACAGGAATGTTTTGACTAGAAAAATAATTTGAAATTGAATGACAGGTCCCTAGTTCTGGTCATCATAAGAGAAAGTCACACCATACTAAAAATTAATTGGTTAAATTCAACTAAGAGAAAACTGAAATAAAAGATGTTGACTTTAATGTGTTCTATCAGAGATGCTGTACAATGAAGAAAAACTAGAGCAAGAAGCACAGAAAATATAGACCAAAAAGTATATTTGAAAAAGTTCAGCTACCATTTCCCTGGGATTTTATTCATAAAAAGGTATTTACTAGAGAAATTAACCTTTCATTTTATGCCTATTATAAGGATATTCCTGGGGTAGTGCTTTCCATGTGACTAAATTGGAGGCACACTAAAAGTTGTCACTAGGAGAAAGTCAAGAGTTTGCTTTTCTAAATAAATATATTTGACTACCTCTTTTTTTAGATTTCATTACGTTGCAGACTGTGCCCAAAGTTTATTTGAAGGATCCTTAATCTAGAAAGTCATTTGGAATCAAAGCTACTCCACCTTTGGAGATTCTGTCCAGAAACTTTTATCTAAAGTGGAAATATAAAACTATATATATACATATATATATATATATATATATATATATATATATATATATATATATATATGTATCAGAATCTGCTATAATAAAAATTATATTCTGTTGAGGCCAGAGTTTAAGCAAACTCCAATATTCTATCTATGCTACAGACCATAGACTAATAAGAGATCTGCAAAGTATTGACTGATTTTTAACTTTTTCTCTGAAGATCCATTCACTGACTACTTGCAATAGCAATTGTATGGCTTTGATATTTTCAGCCCTTTCCCTGATCAAATAAGGGGTCAGAATATGTAAATGAGTATTTTAAAATATATTTCATTCTATACTTTTTTTTTTAGTTTTTAGAGTGAATTGAACTTAACCAAAAAAAATCTTGCCCAGAATTCAAACTTAACTGAACTTAGAAATATGTTGCTTTCTATTTGAGTGTAATCCAAAATTGAATTTTTATATGGATCAGAGATATTTGAAAAAAAATCCATTTTTCCATCCATCTCTTAGATGTTTGTTCTCCCACTACAATTCTTTATAAATTAAGAGCATTTCAGGTCAGGAAGCATGTACTGTGATAACTTGTCTTGTGCTATGCATTAGCCCTTGTTCATAACACTGAGCACATTCAATAAATACTATAAGATGACAGTGAACTAAGGGAATAGATGCTATGTTCTGGGAAATGAAAATATTGAAACTTAGAATTAGGTCTTGTTCAGGGCAATAACATCTAATAATCCAAAGGGAGGATTCACAACACTTTCTTTCATGTACTTCATTTCCTTGAGTTTATATTACCTGAAATCTATAGTCTTCTTTATTAATTTTTATAATTTATAATATCAAGCATGTATTCTCTCTCATCCATTCAACTCTATTAAAAAAAAGAACAAAAAATGCAACAAATATATGAAGTCAAGAGAAAAAAATCCTCAGTTGGTCAAGTTCAAAAATGTATATCTCATTTTGCATTTTGAATCCCTCATTTCTACATTAGGCAGTGGATAGAGCTATCATCATCAATTCTATGGCTTCTTGGTTGGTATTGTATTGATCTAAGCTCATGGGACAGTGAATAGAGGATGAGACCATAAGACAGGAAGATCTGAATTCAATGTTGGCCTCAGCTACTTATTTAACATCTGTATTCCCCAGTTGTTGTTGTTGTTGTTGTTGTTGTTTTAATTTCTAAGATAAAGATAATAATAGCACCTATCTCTTAGGATGGTTATCAGGATAAAAAGTGATATTTCTAAAATGCTTTGCCAATTTAAAGCACTGTGTAAATGTGGTTATTCTTGTGTTTTTGTTAACATTGCCAAAAATAAATTTGATGAAACAAAGGGACAAATTTGAAGTGATAATATTACTTTAAAATTATAGACAGTGATATTTTATTTTGAATATTCTCTCAATAAAAATAAAATGTGATAAAATATCTCCACTCATTACACATTGTTATGAATTGTCCTGTGTAAATGCCATGTTTTATTGCATCTCTGTCACTATATGTTCTACATTTCTTAATGTCAAACAGAAAATCAGGGGATTATTTAATCTGAAACCTTAAAAATATTTTTGTCAACATCTGCTTTCAAATTTGATGATATACAATTTTCTTGTCAAGATATTTCAACAAAAATGACTAGTAAAAACGTATAACTTCCTGTCTGAAATAAGTTGGTAGAATCTAAGAAATATAGAAGGAATTTATTTCATGATGCAAATTTTAAAATTAATCATGCTTTCAAAGCAAAAAGATGATATCTTACTTTTTAACTTCCAAAATGAGAGCTAGATATTGTGTTTTGTTCTGATTTAGAAAACTAGTACAAAATGTGGAAGGGATTATTAGAAATTCAAAGACAAAGATTTCTATGGTTAAGTATATGCAACTGAAGCTATTTTAGAGTCATTTTGCAAATATAATCAAATTAATTTAAAGAAAAATATTAAAGAAAGTATAATTATAGGGTAATATCACTATTTTGTGTATCATATATGTCTTCTACTAAAATTTAAATAATTACACATAGAATTGAATCCAAGTTCCTTAGAAGCAGAATCTTTTACAAACCACTTTCAAACTTTTTCTCTGGTTTTTTTTTGTTTTATTTTTATCCCATCTCCTTATTAATTCTCTATATAGAACTAGCTGATGCTTAGAAAAATGCAAATATTTTTAGGTCTTCAAAAAGGCTACATAATATTAGACTCAATAAGAAATAAGCATAAAGAACCACTATTCAGAATAATAATATATCAAAAATTACTATGAGATTATAGAGCCATATCCCACTTTCAATGATGTCTTCTTATAGAATGGTGAGTGGTCCATTTAAGTTGAAATATGTAATTACATTGTTTTCCTCTATTGGCTATTGCAGCCATATCACTCAAATAAATATTAACCAAATGCACTTTTTTATATTATTTCCATTGTGGTTTTCTGTCACCATTCTCTTGTTTAAAACGATTTAACCTTTTAATACTTATACTTTTGTTCTACTTTTCCTCATTCTCCCTGAATTCGTTCTTACAATTCTTAACTTCTCTTAATTCTTTTTATTTGCAATTTCCTTCAGCATAAAAATATTCAATAACACTAATAAATCAGAGTTTTATTAGAGTACTATAACAAATTTCAATAATAGAAATGACTTTATGTAGAGAGACCCTTTTCTTCAATCTTTGACTTCTTTGGCATATATGTAATAATAGTATTCCTGAGTCAAATGTTTTGTATTGTTTAATGATTTCAAATTTTTAATTTTATATTATTTTCCAGAATGATTGCAATAATATATAAAATCTATCATTCTCAAGTGCCATCTTGCCATGCTTACATTTGCCATCTTGAAATGACTGCAAAAATGGCTGGTAAAATCTCAGAATTAACTTTAAATTTCTCTTACTAGTTATTTGGGTCATTCTTTCATATGTATGCAATAACTTGTAGTTATTCATTTGAAAACAAAATCACACATATCTATTGACCAGTTAATTATTGGGAAATTATTTGAATCAATTCTCTATATATGTTAGATAGTAAATCTTTATTAGATACCTCAATTGTAAAATTATTTTCAATGAACAATTTATTTTCTAATTCTAATTTCATGATTATTTTATGCAAATATTTCAATTTCTTGTAATTAATATTGTCAATGTTATATTCTTGGGTGAAGTAACTTCATAATAGTTTGATTTGTCTTACATTAAAGTTATTCAATTGCATTTGTTATGCACCAGTTTTACTGGCCCAACCTAAAAATAAACAACATATCTACTACTACTTAATGTTTACATTATTCATGTATAGAATATTTTGTAGATTTATTCATGAAACTCCTGAGCATACCAGGGTAAAATTAACTTCCAAATATAAGGATCATTTTGTAGTAAATTTGAATTATTTTTACCCATTTATTCTTGCAAGATTCTGTTAGCAATACATAGAAAAAATGATGATATTTCAATTTCTAATTATTGTCTTCCTTTAGTTAAATTGCTAATAATTTCAATAATTGAAATTCTAAGAAGTAAACCAACAATATAGCAAGTATTCATAAGGTGATTACTATATTTCAAACACTGTACCAAACCCTCAAGAAACACAGACTAAGAATTATTTCTTCTTAATCATGTTCAACTTGGGTGGTAACATCTTTGAAACCTTAATTAACCCCCAGAGCTGGAAGTGATTTTTCTCCACTTTCAATCTCTCAGCAATTCACTTTGATCATTTCTCTGCATGTAATCATGTTCAAATTTACATTTTGATTATTTGTTTTTATGTCTCCTTCTTCTACTAGAGTTTAAGTTCCTTGAAGCCCAGGACACAATATTTTTCATCCTTTGTGTCATCCTTTGTGAACAATGTCTTTCACAAAGTGAGTACTCATTTGAATTCAATAATCATTTATTAAATGCCTAGTTCATGCCCAACATCATTCCACAAACTGCTATAGTAAAATAAAAAGAAAAGAAAACTGAAAAACATCCTTGAAAGTGTTTGATGCTATGGGAGAGTTGCCACATATATTTGGATTTTAGATTATCAATTGTAATTATGATCATCTGAGAATGGGGAAATTACCAAAAGGCAGATTTCACATCAAATATGTAATACTTCCTAATAATTAAAATCATCTTAAAATGGAAGGGTTAGCTTTGAATGCAGTAAATTTTCTATTATTGTAGTACTTGTTATAGAAATTAGATGTTTTAGATGAATTATACATAGAAATTAGAACCATTTAAAAAAGATTTTGCCTGGTGTTTTACAAGACTTAGAAGAGATACTGTATGTAGTTAACTTTGCAAACCATGAAGTCCTATATGGGCCTATTGTTGTTGTTGTTGTTGTTGTTGTTGCTGTTGCTGTTGCTTTTGTTTCAGTTATTAGCCTATGGTCAACAACCTTCCGGACCATAGGTGATTTTATTTGTTGAGCATTCTGTTACATTCCTGCTGAGCTCAAAAAAAATAAGTGTATATTAAATATTTTACAACCATAATATATGGGAGACATTTTCTGATGTTTAAATAATCAAGAAAATAATAAATTAAACCTTGATTTATAGAGGTTAATTGCTCACACTTAAAATTTAACACTTACTGGTTAGAGTAGTTTCCAGAACACATCTGGGTGACTTTTCTCAATTGCTGTTGTATGGGTGTGTAAGATTCTATGATTGCAAAATTTCCATTCAACTTTTCAATTCTATGAATTTATATTTTATAAAATTTAATTATATACCCTCGCATTTTAAAACAATTATGCAAACTATGTATACTTCATTAATCTACTATTATCAAGAACAATAAAATATATTAATAATATGGAAGCCTGCATATGACTCATGCTATAGGTTTGCAAAACATTGGATTTTCATCTATATTTGATCTCATTAACACATTTTTTCATTTTGTAGAATAAGGATAATTATACCCATTTTGCAAATGAGAAAGTGATTTGCCCCTAAACATAAAATTAGAAAATGGTAGAATTTAGGTCTTTTGCATTCAAATGTAAAATACTCCTTCCATTATATAATACTTCAGATCCTATCACTTGGATTTATTATCTCCGTGACTTTGGGCAAGTCACTTGTATTCACTATGCCTCAATCATTATTTTTGCCTGTTAAAAAAGGAGCTGACAGTAGATGACTTTTATGATCTCTCGCCATCCTAAGTTTATATAACCATGTTTCTGTACTTGGATCTGTTAATCATATAAATACAAGTTATGGCACAGGATGGTTGCAGCATAATGAACTTATGGCTTAATTATATCACTATAACCTGAAATTTGACCTTAGCCACAGATTCTCAAGGTGCAAAATCCTTTGTCACCAATGGAGACCATGCTTTGCCAATAGCAAATATATTGCTTTCTCAGTGCAAGGCTTTATGGCCTATTTCAAAAAAAAAAAAAAAAGTAAATCTGCTCACTTCAATTATTTATACTTTATTCTTTAATTGCATTACATTTCACACCACCAGTTATGAAAACAAAGCAGATTTTGTACAAAGCCTATATCATACCTAAATTACTTATTATCTTTAAAGCTTATTTCTTAATGATTAAGAAGGTATATATGATAAAATCCAAAAGAACATGCTCAAATACATAAGAAGACCACGGTTACTGTTTTCTAATGACTTAAAGAAAAGAACATCTCAAAAATTGTTACAAATGGATAAATAAGGCTACAATTTTGGAAGCACATAATTTTCCATTTAATATCTGTGAGCAAGGAAACCCAGAATAATTGCTCACAACTCCAATCAGGTAATCATTATTTTTAATACAAAGTCAAGGGGAAGATAGTGACAGAAAAATCTTTATTTAAAAAAAAAAAAAAAAAAAAAAAAAAAAAAAACTTTGTTAAAAAAGCTCTTGAGTTCATTTCAAATAAGCTCCCAGAAAGCTAAATTTCTCAGTTTATAGGTGTACTTTGAATGTCACATAGTCTAAATGTAAATGATTTTAAGCAAAGATAGATATTCATTTTGCATTTGAACAATTTTTTTCTTAAAGTAGTATTTTTTAAAACCCTGAAATATCACCAGCAAATTATGTACTAAAAATAATTAAGCCACAGTCTTAATATAACAGTGACATCCAGTGGCCATTAAAACTAATGACAGAGATATATACCTATGTAATAGAATAATCTTTTAGAATATTCAATAGAAGTATTTGTCATGATTCCCCATTGAGTTAACACATGTGACAAGTAGGTTTCATGTTGCTCTAAGCCTATCCACCAACACTACAGTACCTAAATATAAGGCTAATTTTCACAATTAAATTTTCCACTTAATTTCTATATTTTCGGTAAATTTATAGAATTTAAAATTTTTTACAGCTTCCAGCCTTTACTTTAAAATCTTATACTCCAGAGAAAATCATTTGTAATCAAAAGTGGATAATTCATATTGAATATTTTTGATGTATCAATGGACCTTTAATTTCCTCTCCTCCTATTTAAATCTTGTCTATCTCCTCTGAGAAATCCTCTAAAGGATTTACCAAATAAAAACAATTTGTAGTATCTTTATGTTTTTAAATTTACCTGATATTGTTTGTGTAAATGGACTGACCATTGATTACCTCCCAGTCTCACTATATCATTGAACTATTTTTTCTGGTTACATAAACAATTGAGTTTTAATTTTATATAATATTTAATACCTTAAGTATAAAAATAATTAAACATCATAGATAGTAAGCAGATTTAGTAGAAGTAGTCAATGACCAAATTTCTTGATAATCTATCTGCTCAGTGATACTCTAATTGCTGTGGAACTACAAAATCATGTAAAATATGGGTGGTTGTAACATGAGACAGGATTCATCAAGCACAGGAACAGGAATAATACAACTAAGGCAAATAGACAATGAAAGCTAGCTTTCAATGACATGCTAGTTAGCATTACTTCAATATGCATTAATGTAGATAGGCACAATTTTAGAAGACGTTTTGGAGGAAGTGGACAAAAAGTCCAAAAATCCAAAAACAAGAAGGGACTGCTAACATCCATAAAGACCAAAGTTATTACATAATATAAAATCTTTAATGAAATCAAGTAATCCAATTAAAATTATTTTATATATGTCATGAAAAGAGAATTTCATATTTTGAAAGAAACGCATTTAATAGTTTAAGTATAAACAACTTTTGTGGTGTAATTTTATTTTTGTTTTTGTTTTTTTTAGTTTTTTACTTTTTCAAAATGGAGTACTAGGGTTTAATATGTGTTCCTTCACCTAGTCATTGCTTTGGGAAAGGAAAAAGGAGAAAAACAAGGAAAAACCCAAAAGGAAGAAAAGACATAAAAAGCAAAGGTATATAACTGTTCACAAGCAATTATTGTAATAGATTCATACATTTTCAAAATCAAAAGGAAAAACAAATTAGATCCACTAAAGCACTACAGCCCTGATCATCCTATTTATTATTCCTTCTTGCCTATCTTTCATTATTGGCAGAAAAAATATGGCTCAATTAAGAAGACACATTCCTGGCTCACGAGCTTGACTGACAATTATCACAGATGATAGTACTTTTCTTCCCAAATATTCCAAGGCTTCAGATTAGTTAAACTTCTATATATTTAAAGGAAGTTTATTTCAGCATTATGTTTCTGAAGTTTTCACAAAACCACTCTCTATCATTTCCTGATTGATACTTCTCATCTCCTGAAGTGAACGAGTTCCAACTCAAGCTACAGCACTCTTAGCATTTGCAAGAATATGGGGAAATATAACTTATCTTAAATATGATCTCCAATTACCCACCAATTAACACTCTTATAATTATCAGATTGTGAAAATTTTTTCAAATCTCTTGAATTTCCAGATTTTCCCCTAAATTTGACACTCAACTTTTTACTGAATTGAACAATATATGCACAATTATCTGTTTGAATAGAGAAACATCCAGCCAAATAAGTATTATATGACAAAGGACTTAATTTACATTATTGTTTTTTTTTTTTAGAAATAATGAAAATATTCCCTAAGAAAAATCTCCAGGGCCAAAGAGTTTCACATTTAAATCCTATCAAATATTTAAAGAACAATTAATTCCAATGCTATACAAACTATTTGAAAAAAAGAAGGAAAGAAGGAATATAACCAAATTCCTATTATGCCACAGATAAGATGCTGATAACTAAACCAGGTAGGATAAAAACTGAGAAAGAAAAGAAAATTATAGACCAATGTCTCTAATGATATTGATGGAAAAATCTTTAATACAGTATTAGCAAAGAAATTACAGAAAGTCATCTCCACCATAATAAAGTATAACCAAGTATGATTTATACCAGAAATGTAGAGCTGGTTCAATATTAAGAAAATATTAGCATAATTCACTATATCAATAACCAAAGTAACAAAAATCATATGATTATTTCAATAGATGCAATAAAAGCACTTAATAAAATTCAACATCCATTTCTATTATAAACACTAAAGAGTACAGGAATAAATGAAGTTTTCCTTACAATGACAAATAGCATCTATTTAAAACTATCAGCAAACATCATATGTAATGGGGACAAACTAGAACCATTCCCAGGAAGATCGGGGTGAAAAAAAGGTTGCCCACTATCATCATTACTATTCAATATTGTATTAGAAATGATAGCTTTGGTAATAAGAGAAGAAAATGAGGTTAAAGGAATCAGAATAGATATTGAGGCAAATTAATACTCTTTGTAAATGATATAATGGTATACTGATAGAACCCTAGCAAATCAACTAAAAACTACTAGAAATAATTCACAACTTTAGTGAAGTTGCAGAATATAAAATAAATCTACATAAATCATTAACATTTTTATATATTACCAACAAAATTCAACAGTAAGAAATACAAAGAGAAATTCCATTTGAAATAATTAAAAATAATATAAAATATTTGGGAATCTACCTGCCAAGCAAAGTAAAGAACTATATTAACACAACTACTAGCAACTTTCTATACAAATAAAGCCAAATCTAAACAATGTGGAAAAAATATCAAGTGCTGATGGGTATTAAGCTAATATAATAAAAAATATAGTACTACCTAAATTAATCTACTTATTCACTGCCATACCAATCAGACTCCCAAGAAATTATATTATAGGTTAGAAAAAAATATTAACAAATTTCATCTGGAAGAACAAAAGGTCAAGAATTTCAAGGGAATTAAGGAAAAAATGCAAATGGAGATGGATTAGTTTTGCCAGATCTAAAGCTATATCATAAACAGTGGTCATCAAAACTATTTGGTACTGGCTAAGAGTGTTCTCAATAAGTGGAATATATAAGGTTATATATATAATATATAAGGTTCACAGAACAAAAAAATTCAATGACTATAGTAATCTAGTGTTTGACAAATCCCAAAACCTCAGTTTTTGGAAGAAAACTTCACTATTTGACAAAAACTGCTGGGAAAATTGGAAAATGGTGCGCCAGAGACTAGGCATTGAGCCACACTTAACACCCAATACCAAGATAAGGTTGAAATGAATTCATAAGTTAGGCATAAAGAATGATATGTTAAACAAATCAGAACAACAAGACATAGTTTACCTTTCAGATGTGTGCACAAGGAATGGATTTATGTTCAAAGAAGAACTGGAAATCATTATTAAACAAAAAATAGATAATTTTGATTATATTTAATTAAAAAGTTGTTATATACCATTGTTTTATAAGCAGGATGATTTTAGAGAGGCCTGGAGTGACTTACATGAACTGATGCTAAGTGAAATGAACAGAAATAGGATATTTTTGTACATGGCAACAGATGATCCGATGACCATGGTACTTCTCAACAATGAGACGATTCAGAACAGTTCCAATGACCTTGTCATGAAGAGCGCTATCTACACCTAGAGAGAAGACTGTGGGAACTCAGCGTGAATCACAGCATAGAATTTTCACTCTTTTTGTTGTTTGCTTGCATTTTATTTTCTTTCTCATTTTTTTTTCCTTTTTAATCTGATTTTTCTTGTTCAGCAACATAATTTTATAAATATATATGCTTATATTATATTAGATATGACATATATATATATATATGTTATGCATGTTAAATATATGCTAAGTCCATATAGTTTTACCATGTTTAACATATATTGGATTACTTGCTATCTAGGGACGGGGTACAGAGAAGGGAGGAAATTGCAACACAGGGTTTTGTAAGGGTTAATGTTGAAAATTAGTCATGCATATATTTTGAAAATATCTTTAATAAAAAAGAAATAATGCAAATAATATATTTGTTTCCTACAAAGACAGTCACAGATTAACTTTAAAAGTTAATATTAATAGTAAATATACCAGAAGAGAACATGTTTTTCTGAAAATAGCAAAAATTCACTATTTCCTGATTTATAATCCCTATTCTTATCCTTTTGTTCACACTTAAAGGAACCAAATAAGAATAAATACATGAAGAAATAAAGATAATACACAGCTCCATTCTCTAAAATTTATTATTGAACACTGGGTGAATGAACATTTTAGGTATTCTTATTTTGTGAGGCTAAGCACAGTGGTACAGTGAAATGGAATTGTCAGAAGATTCAAAGTCTAAAAAACAGAGCTTTGTCACTGATACTTAATAGTTGTGTAGCCTAGAGAGAATTATCTAACTTCTCTGATCCTTTATTTTTATTTCCTAATATCATTGGCTTTTGTGAGTAAACAAAAAGCACTTTAAACAACTAAAGGTACTATTTTAATATAAGCAATTATTATTACTACATATGATAGATTTTTTTTAAAAATCAAATGAAGAAATGCATAGTTTTGGTCCCTGAATTTCTCTAAGTAGTGGTATACCCACATTAAGATTGCTGCTTTTACAAAGTTGATTTCCTTCCCCTTATTGTTTTAAAAATAAATTTCATTTGCTAGGCATATCTAGTTGTTCCATCATTTTGCACATCAATGTATTCATATATTAGAAGAATATATTAAAGTGATAGGTTTGCATCAATTTAAGAATATAAAATAATCATAATCTATGGGAAATGAAAAGTTTTCCAAATATAGAGATCTAAAAAATAAATGTAAATGGAACCTATTAAATGCTTAGTTTGTGCTTGTCACTAGATTAACATGGGAGGGGGTAAACATGAGAAATAATCATTTTATACCATTAAAAATAATTATTATGGGATATATATATATATATATATGTGGGTGCATATGTGAGTGTGTTTGTGGATGTGTGTGGGTGTATGTGTGTGGGTGTATGTGTGTGCGTATGTATGATACTGGTGGCAAAGATAAATAAGATGCATACTATCAATGTTGTCCTTCTCTGATACTTAATTTTCCCTAGAGATACTTATAAAAAACTTATAAAGAGAATGATTTTATACAAAGATTTTGTTCAATAATAAGCTGTCATTAATCTCATTACTTTACAGAAGAATAAATTTACACTACAGAAAAGTAAATATAAAAATAATAGGAGAATAAGTAGGATAGTGACTTAATCCCCAGGCAACTCTGAGCTTCACCAGAAGATGAGAACAAGATAATGATGACAATGATAATGATCATGATAGTGACAATTATGATGATTATCTATCATTTCTTTGTTTTTTTTAATTTTAATAGCCTTTTATTTACAAGTTATATGTATGGGTAACTTTACAGCATAGACAATTGTCAAACCTTTTGTTTCAAATTTTCCCCTTCTTCCCCCCATCCTCTCCCCCAGATGGCTGGTTAACCAATACATGCTAAATATATTAAAGCATAAATTAAATACAATATAAGTATACATGTCCAAACAGTTATTTTGCTGTATAAAAAGAATTGGATGTTGAAATAGTGTACTATTTGCCTGAGAAGGAAATAGAAAATGCAGGTGGGAAAAAATATAGGGATTGGGAATTCAATGTAATGGTTTTTAGTCATCTCCCAGAGTTCTTTCGCTGGGCATGGCTGGTTCAGATTATTACTGCTCCATTGGAACTAATTTGGTTCATCTCATTGCTGAGGATGTCCGGCTCCATCAGAATTGGTCATCATACAGTATTGTTGTTGAAGTATGTAATGATTTCCTGGCCCTGCTCCTTTCACTCAGCCTCAGTTCGTGTAAGTCTCTCCAGGGCTTTCTGAAATCAACTGTTGGTCATTTCTTACCGAACAATAATAGATATATCATTTCTAAGTATTTTTAAATTTTGTAAAGTATTTTATAACAATAAAGTCATTTGGGTTAACAAAAGGCACAAGAATGAATAATGTAAAAATCTACAAAATATCTATAAAGAGATCTATAAACTGAGAGGGATGATTAGATCACTTTTAATAATTTTTTGGCTCTGAAATTATGAAAATACTATTTTTCTTATTATGAAGTTCAAAAAGCAAATATTCTTCCATTCCTTGTCATCTCATGTTTTTATTTTTTATTTTTTTCTTTGCTCATCCTAACGTATATATTTTTTTATTATAGCTTTTTATTTACAGGGTATATGCATGAGCAATTTTTCAGCATTGGCAATTGCAAAACATGTTATTCCAATTTTTCCCCTCCTTCCCCCCACCCTCTCCCCCAGATGGTAGGTAGACCAATACATGTTAAATATGTTAAAGTATATGTTAAATACAATATATGTATTCATGTCCATAGAGTTATTTTGCTGCACAAGAAATACTGGACTTTGAAATAATGTGCAATTAACCTGTGAAGGAAATCAAAAATGCAGGCGGACAAAACCAGAGTGATTGGAAATTCTATGTAGTGGTTCACATTCATTTCCCAGAGTTATTTAGCTGGGTGTTAACTGGTTCTATTCATTATTGAACAAATATAACTGATTTGGTTCATCTCATTGTTGAAGAGAGCCATATCCATAAGAATTGATCATCATATAGTATTGTTGTTGAAGTATATAATGATCTTCTGGTCCTGTTCATTTCACTCAGCATCAGTTCATGTAAGTCTCTCCAGGCCTTTCTGAAATCATCCTGCTGGTCATTTCTTACAGAACAATAATATTCCATAACATTCATATACCACAATTTGTTCAGTCATTCTCCAATTGAGGGCATCCAATCAGTTTCCAGTTTCTAGCTACTACAAAGAGGGCTGCCACAAACATTCTTGCAATAAAAATCCCTTTCCTTTCTTTAATATCTGTTTGGTATATAAGCCCATTAGTAACATTGCTGGATCAAATGGTAGGCACAGTTTGATAACTTTTTGAGTATAGTTCTAAATTGCTCTCCAGAATGGTTGGACGTATTCACAATTCCACCAACAATGTATTTGGTGTCCCAGTTTTCCCACATCCCCTCCAACATCCTGCATGCTCTTTCCCTGTCATTCTAGCTAATCTGACAGGTGTGTAGTGGTATCTCAGAGTTGTCTTCATTTTCATTTCTCTGATTAATAATGACTGAGAGAATCTTTTCATATGACTAGAAATAGTTCCAATTTCTTCATCTGAGAATTGTCTGTCCATATGCTTTGGCCATTTATCAATTGGAGAATGACTTGATTTCTTACAAATTAGAGTCAATTCTCTATATATTTTGGAAATGAGTTCTTATCAGAAACTTTGATTGTAAAAATGTTTTTCCCAGTTTATTGCTTCCCTTCTAATCTTGTCTGCATTAGTTTTATTTGTACAAAAACTTTTCAATTTGATATAATCAAAAGTTTCTATTTTGTGATCAATAATGATCTCTAATTATTCTTTGGTCACAAATTCCTTCCTCCTCTACAGGTCTGAGAGTTAAACTATACTATGTTCTTCTAATTTATTTATAATCTCATTCTTTATGCTAGGTCATGAACCTATTTTGACCTTATCTTGGTGTATGGTGTTAAGTGTGGCTCAGTGCCTAGTTTCTGCCATATTAATTTCCAATTTTTCTAACAGTTTTTGTCAAACAGTGAATTCTTATCCCAAAAGCTGGGGTCCCTGGTTTGTCAAATGCTATATTATTAAAATTATTGACTATTTTGTCCTTTGAACCTATCCTATTCTATCAAATCCTTAGTAGGTCTATGAAACAAATATCTGATCAACTAGTCTATTTTTTGTTTTATATTAAAAACAAACACAACCACACACGATTGTATATACAGATATATGTATATATATATATATATATATATATATATATGTATGTATATATATATATATATGTATGTATATATATGCAAACATATTTTATGCACATTTATATATATATAATTGGCAGTGTCAAAAAGTTAATCAAAGATCAATAAGACAAATTCTGTGTTTCTATGAACTTGTGCACATTATATAGGCCAATAAAGCTGTATTTTTTCTAATTGACACACATAGATATTGATAAAATAAATATGTGTTTTATATGTAATATATATGCTAGTACATATATATTATGCAAATAAATACATGAAATGTACATATACACTGTATATACTGTATATATGTGTGTATATGCATGTATTCACATAAACTACATATCTATATCTATATATGCCAATGCATATATCACATATAAACAGTATGTGCATATATTTCTAGTATAGTCATATTTCTTAAGGGAAAAAAATTTCTTTTGCCTAATAACTGCTTATGTGTTTCACAGAATTATAAAAGTTCTTTCCCTTCTTTATTTCTAGACAACAATGACACTGTTAATTACCCCATTCTTTTTGATACTATTTTTTCAATATATTTCTCTACTTATTCTCCTCCTACTTTTTGGGCTACATCTTCTTTCTTTACTTCATTAATTTCTATCCAGGCTCTGTTCTAGGTTGGCCTCTCTCTATTTGCTATTTCAGTTGTTATTCTCATTAACTTACATGGATTAAATTAACAGCTTTATACTGAGATTCACTGATATGACTATACTGTTCTATCCTTCTTAACATTCAGTCTCATGTATCCAAACATGATTTTTTCCATTTCAAACTGGTTATTTCAAAGATATTCAACATATCTCAAACTGAAGATATTATAATTTTCCCTGGTTGCCTTTGTGGTCACCAAAATCCAATTGGTTTACAATCTAGTGTGATTCACAACCTTTCACTCACTTTCACACTATATCATTTTGTCCCTTCTGACCTTTCAATTTTTCCCCCTGAATTCAAATGATACTGGTCCCATATAAAACAAGCCAAGTATGAATTTATGATATTTTCAATGACCAGACCTCATGGTTGGGATTCTCTTTCCATATCTCCATCTTGCTTTTCTATCTTCTTTTGAATTTCTTCTAAAATTCCACTTTCCACAAAATAATTTATTTAAGATGGCATCTAGAATACTGCTCTTATTTTGTAGGTCAGGAAACTTGATTAAAAGTAGGTGAATCAATTTGCCCTCTAAGTAATCATCAGAATATAAAACAAAACTAAGGTCTTCTAAATAGAAGTCCAACAGTCTTTGTAATTACTCCTATTTTCAAAACCATATTTATGCTTATAAAGGATATAACATTTCCCTTTTCACACTTGAAGTAAAAACAAACAAAACATTTTTAACAGAAAAAAATGTAGACATTTATTGGTTAACTTAAATAAATACATACCACTTTAATCAAAATACCCGTTTTATTAGCATTCTCTCCATACATTCTAGTATCCCTAATATTAAATTCTTATTTGGTGACTCATTTTCTAGAAAAAAAATTTTAATAGTTTTATCTTTTGTCATCCCTGCAACAAGTAAATCTAAAGTTATGTACACTATCTTTGTCAGTAACTATTCCAAGAAGAAAGCAACATAAAGGAAACCATTTTTTTTAAAAAAGGTGTTTCAATCATGCTAACCATTAAAATTGCTTTCCAAAACATGTTTATTTATAATTAAATTTATTTAACTTCAAAATTGCTTGAAGTGAATTAAAATAAATCTGGCACAAGTTTTAAAGTCATAGGGGTTCCTGATTGCCTTATCTGTAAAATGAAATAGAAAAGGAAATGGCAAACCACTCTAATATCTTTTTGCCAAATCCTCTAAATAAGATCAAAAAGAGTTGTACACAACTGATATAATTTAACAAGTCCAACCTACATATGAACTTAGAAATTCCTTTTCTATAATTGTTCACAAATTGTCACATTCTATGGATAGTCCTGTATTAGTTCAAAACCGATATCTCTTACCAGCAATACATTAAGGATTTTGACTGTTCTAATTTTTAGGAAGTCCTTCTTCTATATTGATTTGAATTCTACATTTCTGTAATTCCCATCTATTCTGTGTTTTTGTTTTGCTTTTTTTGTTTTTGGTTGTGGTGTATGGATGAGCAGTTAAATATTTCAAATATCTTTCAAATACTTCTTATTGCTCTCAAAGTCTTCCCTGGATTGAACATGCTTAATTCCTTTAAAAAATCTGAATAAACAGCATTTTTGTTATTTTGTTTGTTCTGATGATTCTTCAGTTTGACATTAACCTACTCAATATTTGATTATATAATATGATATGAATATATGATACCCAAAATTTATCCAAATTATTATTATCACCTTCCTTACACTCTTCAATATGCTTTTATTAATGCTGGATATATTATATATATATATATATATATATATATATATATATATATATATATATATATATATATATATTTATATATATTAATATATAAAATATCAACATATATATAAATATATTTATATATAGCTTTATTTTGGCTATATTACATCTTTGATGGAAGCTTTAGTAACTTTAGGTCTCTACATCTTTTTTGCATTCATTGTTTTATAGCCCCTCATGCAATGAAATTTTGAACCCAAGTATAAGGTTCAAGTATAGAACTTTACATTTGTAAGTATTTATTATAATTTTATTGCCCTTTTGGGAATCATTTGCATATATGGTCTACGATTTCATCTTTATCATTAAAAAGCAAAAAAAAATGCTCAATAAAACAGGGCAAAAGATCTCTTCCCAAAATTTATATTTTTCAAATTAGAAATTTCAATCTAATTTACATCACCCTGACACATTTATTGATTTATTACTGTCTTTATCTTTGGGTGATATATTCTTACCATTTAATTTTCTTCTGATTTCATAATCATCTTTACCTAAACCAAATAACAAATTCTTTCATAATTCTATGCTAGTTTCATTTGCAAGGGTCTTTGACGATGTTGTCATTATTTGTTTTGAATGTATTAATCATTCTTTCTACATTTACTCGACCATATGCTCCCAACTAAAGCAGCAAGTTTTAAACATTTAATCATATCACCCCATTAAATATTTCTGCATATTAGCAATGTCTTTTCTTTTACCTACAAAACTTCTTGAAAGGATGTTTTCCCAAAATCCAAAGAATATTTTGCAACAGATTAGCCTTATATGAATTTTAGGTCTTTCCTCATCTGCTGCTCTATGTTTTTGAAACATTCTCACTAATGACTTTTCTCCCCATACATTGAGTGATTGATATTTGTTCTATATTCTACTATCATATCATCTCATTAGTTCTTAGTATGAGAGCCTCCTTTTTAATATCCTTTCCTTAATTCTGTGTGTATATGTGTGTGTGTGTGTGTGTGTGTGTGTGTGGTAACATTATAATCTCATGTATGGTGAGACAGCTTGGTGGTACAAAGAATAAAGAATTGTGCTTGGAATCAGGAACCAGAATTATAATTTAGTCTCAGACATTAAATACCCATGTAACCCTGAACAAGTCACTTAACTTCTATCTGTCTCAGTTTTGTCAACTATGAAATGTAGTTAAAAAAATACCCTTCAAGGTTGTTATCACTTTCAAATGTGATAATATTAGTAAGCCACTTTGTAGTCCTTAGCTCATAGATGTTTGATAAATGCTTGTTTCTTGCTTCATTGATAGTTTCCCAGATATCTTTCTGATTAATTTTTGTTATTTATTTTTTCCTGGCTTTATTCTTCTCCCACCCATTAAATATACATGTTACAAAAGTTCTTGAATTTATTCCAATATTCTTTACTCTCACCACTCTCTCTTACACATTCCTGTCATTTCCAAGGCTTTTAAAAATATATCTGAGATTTTTATTAGTGTCCTGTTGGTGTCTCACATGCCACATTTTTAAAACTAAGCCTATTATAACATCTTTACTCTACATCTACCACCCACAGTAACTTCTCTTTATTTACTTGATAATTTTACTTCATTAGCTTGCTGTATAACCCAGTAGGGTTTTTATTTTGGGGGGAGTTGGAAACAGGGTTAGTTTGGATTCAAGATGTCAGCCCTCTATCCAGTTTTCTACATTGCCATTCATCATCATCATCATCATCATCATCATCATCATCATCCACTAATATATCCCAATACTAATATAAGTTTTGTTCTAGTTAATAAAGACTATTTACTATCTACTAAAGTACTAATAACCCTAGTGTGCAAAGATTTTCACAATTTGGCATTGACCTACCACTTTTACTTTACCTCATTCTATGCCATTTCATGCAATCTGTTCCAGACAAGTTATTCTATTCTTAAATTTCTCTCTACTTATATTTATGTCTCGCTACATGCCATATTCAATGACTGGAATAAATTACCATATTTTCTTTATGTTGAAGTCTTTCATTCTTTCAAGGCCTAATTCACAAGCCACTTCTTCCATAAAGTTTTCTTTAACTCTATTATACAGATGCAGTTTCACCTTCCTTTTTCAAAGGAGCTTGCCAGCATGTTTCCTTTGTACTTGTCACACTCTCCATGGTATTTTAACACCTTGTGCAGTTGCCCTTTTTGTTTTAAAAAATACCTTTAAATAACAGTTTTTTCATGTCTAACTTTTATTTTCTCAGCCCTTTGTTGAACTGAATTGCATTTAGGATGCATGTCATACAAGGGACTTAATGAATACTGACTTGAATTATTTTAAAGGACCTGGAAGCCTCTTTGACACTGGGTTAGTATAATTGGTTCATCTGTGACATTATCAAAGTGAATAATACTTCCAATAATGTAAAACCCATCAACCCAATCACTACTTTATTTATGGACAAATCCTTGATATTTTTCAAAGCTCTTTCATATAGTTTACTTCATTTTAGTTGCAAGGTAGAAAATATTTCAGTTTCAGTAAAAAAAAAAAAAAAAAAAAAAAAAAAAAAAAAGGCAAGTAATAAACATGTCTTAATCATGATAGTTTTTTTCCCCCCCTGGCAAAATTACTTTAAGTAATCTTTCTACAAGTGATATGACATTAAACTGTAGGAAGTTATTAAACAACTCTAAGGAAGACAGTATGGTATTTTATAAAATAAACTCACAAGGAAAAAAAAAACAGACAAGGGTTCAGATCCATGGGCTGTCACTTACTAATTCAACAACATGGATTCCTTTATAATCTTTCTGTACATCTTTCTCCTCATTAAAATGAGTTTGTGATATTTACAAAGTGCTGAAAGGTTTTCAAAATGTTTGTCTAAATAGACTTTTTAAAATTTGAATCTTACACAAAACCTGTGCAATAAGAAAAACAGCTATTAAACAATTTTACAGATGAGAAAATTTAGTTTCAGAGAATTTATCTGGTTTATCTGGTTTACCTAGGTCACACCACTAGTTGTAAAGAGCCAGATTGTTTATTTCTTTCTTTTCTTTTCTTTTTTATCTTTTCTTGTTTTTCTTTTTATCATACTTCTTTCCTCTCTCTCTTTCATGCTTTCTTTTTCTTTTCTTTCTTTATTTTTTCCAAATAGTGTTTTATTTTTCCAGTCACAAATAAAGATAGTTTTCCCCATTCATTTGTGTAAAATTTTTGAGATTCAATTTTTTTCTCCCTCTTTTCTTCTCAGAACCTCCTTCCCAAGATGACAAGGAACCTAATTAAAAATTTACACATGCAATCATGTAAACATTTTTCTACATTGGTCATATTGTTAAAGAAAAAAAAAGAACAAATTGGAACAATAGTAGTGAAATTGTATCCTTCAATCTTTAGACTCCATTTAGACTCCATAGATGATTCTTTGTATGTGGACAGCATTTTCTAGCATAAGTCTTTCAGAATTGTATTGGATTATTGTATTGCTGTGAAGAACTAAGTCAATCATAATTGATCACCTTACAGTATTGCTGTTACTGTATATAATGTTCTCCAGATAATGCTCAGTTTACTCAGTATCAGCTCACGTAAGTCTTTGTAAATTTCTCTAAATCTGCTTGCTTATTATTTATCATAGCACAGTAATATTCCATTCCATTATATACCACAAGTTGTTCTACCATTCCTTAATTGATGGATATTTCCTTAATTTGCAATTCTTTGCTACCACCCAAAGAACAACTATAAATATTTTTACATGTGAGTTAATATTTTATTTTTTTAATTTTTAATTTTTTTAAATTAAAGCTTTTTATTTACAAGTTATATGTATGGGTAATTTTACAGCATTGACAATTGCCAACCCTTTGTTTCAAATTTTCCCCTCCTTCCCCCCATCCCCTCTACCAGATGGCTGGTTAACCAATACATGTTAAATATATTAAAGCATAAATTAAATAAAATATAAGTATACATGTCCAAACAGTTATTTTGCTGTATAAAAAGAATCGGATGTTGAAATAGTGTACTATTTGCCTGAGAAGGAAATAAAAAAATGCATGTGGACAAAAAAAATATAAGGATTGGGAATTCTATATAATGATTCATAGTCATCTCCCAGAGTTCTTGCACTGGGCGTAGCTGGTTCAATTCATTACTGCTCTATTGGAGCTGATTTGGTTCATCTCATTGCTGGAGATAGCCACATCCATCAGAATGGATCATCATATAATATTGTTGTTGAAGTATATAATCATCTCCTGATTCTGCTCATTTCACTCAGCATCAGTTAATGTAAGTCTCTCCAGGCCTTTTTGAAATCCTCCTGCTGGTCATTTCTTAGTGAACAATACTATTCCACATTATTCATATACTGCAATTTATTCAGTCATATTCCAATTGATGGGCATCCACTCAGTTTCCAGTTTCTGGCCAATACAAAGAGACCTACTACAAACATTCTTGCACATAGAGGTCCCTTTCCCTTCTTTAAGCTTTCTTTAGAATGTAAGCACAGTAGTAACACTGCTGGATCAAAGGGTATGCAC
Organism: Sarcophilus harrisii; assembly: GCF_902635505.1. NCBI lineage: Eukaryota > Metazoa > Chordata > Mammalia > Dasyuromorphia > Dasyuridae > Sarcophilus > Sarcophilus harrisii. The sequence continues at coordinate 595,214,558 of NC_045426.1, read as the reverse complement.
AGTTTGATAACTTTTTGAGTATAGTCCCAAATTGGCCTCCAGAATGGTTGGATGTATTCACAATTCCACCAACAATGTATTAATGTCCCAGTTTTTCCACATCCCCTCCAACATCCTGCATTCTCTTTCCCTGTCATTCTAGCCATTCTGACAGGTGTGTAGTGGTATCTCAGAGTTGTTTTAATTTGCATTTCTCAGATTAATAATGACTTGGAACATCTTTTCATATGGCTAGAAATAGTTCCAATTTCTTCATCTGAGAATTGTCTGTTCATATCCTTTGACCATTTATCAATTGGAGAATGGCTTGATTTCTTATAAATTAGAGTCCATTCTCTATGTATTTTGGAAAAGAGGCCTTTATCAGAAACTTTTACTATAAAAATCTTTTCTCAGTTTATTGCTTCCCTTCTAATCTTGTCTGCATAAGTTTTGTTTGTACAAAAACTTTTCAATTTGACATAATCAAAATTTTCTATTTTGTAATAAATAATGATGTCTAGTTCTTCTTTGGTCATAAATTCCTTCCTCTTGCACAGGTCTGAGAGGTAAACTATCCTATACTCTTCATATTTATTTATAATCTCACTCTTTATGCCTACGTCATGAAACCATTTTGACCTTATCATAGTGTATGGTGTAAGTTAGTTAAATTATATAGGGTCAATGCCTAGTTTCTGCCATACTAACTTCCAATTTCCAAGCAATTTTTTTCAAATGGTGAGTTCTTATCCCAAAAGCTGGTGTCTCTGCATTTGTCACACACTAGATTATTAAAGTTATTGGCTGTTTTGTCCTTTGAACCTAAACTATTCCACTGATCAACTGGTCTATTCCTTTTTTTTATTATTATTTTCATTTATTTATTTAATAGCCTTTTATTTACAGGTTATATGCATGGGTAACTTTACAACATTAACAATTGCCAAACCTCTTGTTCCAATTTTTCATCTCTTACCCCCCATCCCCTCCCCCAGATGGCAGGATGACCAGTAGATGTTAAATATATTAAAATATAAATTTAAATACACAATAAGTATACATGACCAAACCGTTATTTTGCTGTACAAAAAGAATCAGACTCTGAAATATTGTACAATTAGCTTGTGAAGGAAATCAAAAATGCAGGTGGGCATAAATATAGGGATTGGGAGTTCAATGTAATGGTTTTTAGTCATCACCCAGAGTTCTTTCTCTGGGCGTAGCTGGTTCAATTCATTACTGATCCATTGGAAATGATTTGGTTGATCTCCTTGCTGAGGATGGCCAGGTCCATCAGAATCGGTCATCATATAGTATTGTTGTTGAAGTATATAATGATCTCCTGGTCCTGCTCATTTCACTCAGCATCAGTTCGTGTAAGTCTCTCCAGGCCTTTCTGAAATCATCCTATTGGTCATTTCTTACAGAACAATAATATTCCGTAATATTCATATACCACAATTTATTCAGCCATTCTCCAACTGATGGGCATCCATTCAGTTTCCAGTTTTTAGCCACTACAAAGAGGGCTGCCACAAACATTCGTGCACATACAGGTCCCTTTCACTTCTTTATAATCTCTTTGGGATAAAATCCCAGTAGTAACACTGCTGGATCAAAGGATATGCACAGTTTGATAACTTTTTGAGCATAGTTCCAAACTACTCTCCAAAATGGAGAAATCGTTCACAACTCCACCAACAATGTATCAATGTCCCAGTTTTCCCGCATCCTCTCCAACAATCATCATTATTTTTTCCTGTCATTTTAGCCAATCTGACAGGTGTGTAGTGGTATCTTAGAGTTGTTTTAATTTGCATTTTTCTGATTAATAATGACTTGGAGCATCTTTTCATATGACTAGAAATAGTTTCAATTTCTTCATCTGAGAATTGTCTGTTCATATCCTTTGACCATTTTTCAATTGGAGAATGGCTTGATTTTTTATAAATTAGAGTTAATTCTCTATATATTTTGGAAATGAGGCCTTTATCAGAACCTTTGACTGTAAAAATATTTTCCCAGTTTATTGCTTCCCTTCTAATTTTGTCTGCATTAGTTTTGTTTGTACAAAAACTTTTCAGTTTGGTATAATCGAAATTTTCTATTTTGTGATCAGTAATGATCTCTAGTTCTTCTTTGGTCATAAAGTCCTTTCCCTTCCACAGGTCTGAGAGGTAAACTATCCTGTGTTCCTCTAATTTATTAATAATTTCAATCTTTATGCCTAGGTCATGAACCCATTTTGACCTTATCTTGGTGTACGGTGTTAAGTGTGGATCAATGCCTAGTTTCTGCCATATTAGTTTCCAATTTTCCCAGCAATTTTTATCAAACAGTAAGTTCTTATCCCAAAAGCTGGGGTCTTTGCGTTAGTCAAAGACTAGGTTGCTATATTGGTTGACTGTTTTATCCCTTGAACCTAACCTATTCCACCAATCAAGTAATCTATTCCTTAGCCAATACCAAATGTTTTTGGTAACTTCTGGTTTATAATGTAATTTTAGATCTGGTACAGCTAGTCCACCTTCATTTGATTTTTTTTTTTCATTAATTCCCTTGAGATTCTTGAATTTTTTTTCCCATATGAATGTTGTTTTTATTTTTCTGGGTCATTAAAATAGTTTTTTGGGAGTCTGATTGGTGTAGTGCTAAATAAATAGAATAGGTAATATTGTGATCTTTATTATATTTGCTCACCCTATCCAAGAGCATTTAATATTTTTCCAATTGGTTAGATCAGACTTAATTTGTGTGGAAAGTGTTTTGTAGTTTTGCTCATATGCTTTCTGATTTTCCCTTGGCAGATTGATTGCTAAGTATTTTATACTATCAGTAGCTACTTTAAATGGAATTTCTTTGTAACTCTTTTGGAATTTGTTAGTGATATATGAGAATAGTGATGACTTCTGTGGGTTTATTTTGTATCCTGCAACTTTGCAAAAGGTGTGGATTATTTATAATAACTTTTTAGTAAAATCTTTGGGGTTCTCTAAGTATACCATCACATCATCAGCAAAGAGTGTAAATTTGGTTTCCCCATTACTGACTCTAATTCCTTTAATCTCTTTCTGAATTCTTATTGCCAAAGCTAGCATTTCTAATACAATATTGAATAGTGACGGTGATAGTGGGCAACCTTGTTTCACTCCTGATCTTATTGGGAATGGTTGCAGTTTGTCTCCATTACATGTGATGTGATTGGTTTTAAATAGATGCTACTGATTATTTTAAGGAGAACTCCATTTTTTTCCTATACTCTCAAGTGTTTTTAATAGGCATGGATGTTGGATTTTATTAAATGCTTTTTATGCATCTATTGAGATGATCATATGGTTTTTGTTAATTTGGTTATTAATATGGCCAATTATACTGATAGTTTCCCCAATATTAAACCAGCCCTGCATTCCTGGTATAAAGCCCACTTGATTGTGTTGTAGTATCCTGGGGATTATTTTCTGTAGTCTTTTTGCTAATATCTTATTTAAGATTTTAGCATCAATATTCATTAGGGAGATTGGTCTATAATTTTCTTTTTCTGTTTTTAACCTACCTGGTTAGGTAACAGTACCATGTCTGTGTCATAAAAGGAATTTGGTAGGACTCCTTCATTCCTTATTTTGTAAAATAGTTTATATAGCATTGGGGATAATTGTTCTTTAAATGTTTGGTAGAATTCACATGTAAATCCATCTGGTCCTGGGGATTTTTTCTTAGGGAACTGATTAATAATTTGTTCTGTTTCTTTCTTTCTTTCTTTCTTTCTTTTTTTTTAATGGGACTATTTAAGCAATTTACTTGACTTCTTATCCAGACCTCTTTTCACCATGCATTTCTTCTTACCAAGTCAGTGGTATAATGGATAGTGTGTGGGCATTGCAGTCAGGAAGGTGAGTTCAAATCCCACCCTAGTCTTATATTAATTATTATTCTGGCACTTAACTTTCACTCTCAGATTCCTAAATTTTAAAATGGAGATGATAATAAGATTTACCTTACAGTATGTCTGTGAGAATAAAATGAAATATATGTAAAATGCTTTCCTAGCCAAATGTGTTTTGGCTATTTGAGCTATTTGACTGATAGGTCTTCTTATCTGATGTGGTACATGTGAGAAACAAATCCCAGAACATTTTAATGGAAATAATTTTAAGTTATAAATATATATATATAATTATCATCAGAATTATTAAATATTAAAAATATACTGCTATCGTAGCATAACAGTCTTAATCTATACATCAAAGTATACACATTAAATATTAAAAGTCTTATTCTTTAGAGGGGTAAAAAAGACTTGTTGACAAGTTGGGATTTGCCCAAGAACAATTGTCTAGAAATGGGCAAAACTGAAGCATCCATAAATTATTTTGTAATATGTCTCAGTGACCTGTGGCTTTTCTTGGGAATTACACTATTTTAATTTAAATCCACATATAAAACCCTTGACCCTAGAGATATAATTTCCTTTGTAGAAAAAGGGTAGCTTTATTCAACAATAAAATTAATATATTGCTGTTATATAGTTTAAAAGATGGAAACATATTTTTGCTACCATTGCCTCAATTCCTGTAATGGTTGCTTCCACTTCCCTAGGATGGGGGATTAAATTAGATTAGAATGGGAATTAATATAAAATGTTTCTCTTGAAGTTTTCCAATGAAAACATACTTTGTAGGGTGACAATGCAATTTTTTTTCCTGTGGTGGGGGAATATCTGATGACTTTATTTCCTCTGTACTTCTATCTGTAGGAAGAATGATCCTGATTTCCCTAAATCAACATGAATAAATAATTAATACCAATGCTAGACTGAAAATAAATCCACAAATAGTTACCAAGAGAAGACATCCTTGAGATTGGACAGGAAAGATCTGTTTTTGCTCGAGGGTGGGGACTGTTTTAGATCTGGCACAGGCTGAGGGCAGGCAGCGGCAGCAGGAGCTCAGCAGGCAGCTCACAGCCAAGCAGACCAGAGGGGAGTGGGGTGTGATCTCAGCCCTCTCTGAAGGGAGAGCTTTGCTAAAGATTAGATACTTTCCCTGGCAGCAAGTCAGTAACCCAGCAGAGAAGCTAAAAAAAACTGGGGGTGAAGAATACAACCCCCAACAGCTGGAGTCTCTAGGGACCTGGCTACCTCTCCCCCACAGTGTCTCAGCAAGCTCTCAGAGTCTCGGAGAGCAGGCTTAGCACAGTTCTGCTAGTACCTCACTGCTGCCCCTGCAGTCTGTAGAGAAAGCTCGGTAACACCGCCCAGCTCCTCCCCAAAAAAAGCAGATTCCATTTGTTTTTTTGTTTTATTTGCTAGTTTGTCTCTGATTCTTCTCTGCCAAAATGGGCAAAAAAAAAAAGAAAAGGACCTTAACTATTGACAGCTTTTATAGGGACAGAGAGCAGACTCTAAAACCTGAGGAGCCTAAAAACAGACTGTCTCCAGGTGAATCCCCAAAGGAGGAGATCATCTGTTCCTCAGCACAGATGAATCTCATAGAAGAAATTAAAAAGGCTCTCACAAGGGAGCTAGAAGAAAAATGGGAAAAGGAGAGGGAGGCTTGGCAAGAGAGTCTGGAGAAGTCATTGCACTTACTTACAGACAGACTGGATAAAGAAATCAAATACTTGAAAAATAGGATTAGTGAACTGGAAACAGAAAATAGCACTCTAAAAAATAAAATTGGTGAAATGGAAAAAAAATTCCATAAAACAAAACAACACAATTGGACAATTAGAAAAAGATATAAAAAAAAAGTGAATGAAGAAAACACTTCATTGAAAATCAGAATTGAACAAATGGAATTGAATGACTCAAGGAGACAACAAGAATCAGTCAAGTCAAAACAAAAAAAAAAAAAAATCAAATAATGGAGAAAAATGTGAAATACCTTCTTGAGGAAACAACAGACCTGGAAAATAGGTCTAGGAGAGACAATCTGAGAATTATTGGACTCCCAGAAAAATATGATGACAAAAAGAGCCTGGACATTATTTTCTAGGAAATTATCAAAGAGAACTGCCCAGAAGTCATAGAAACAGAGGGTAAAATAGACATTGAAAGAATTCATCGAGCACCTACATTCTAGAGACAAAACACCAAGAAATATAGTGGCCAAAAGCCAGAACCCTCAAAAAAAACAAAAAAACAAAAATACTCCAAGTGGCTAGAAAAACCCAATTCAAATATAGAGGAGGCACAATAAGGATCACCCAGGATCTTGCAGCATCCACATTAAAAGATTGAAGGGCCTGGAATATGATATTCCGAAAGGTTAAGGAACTTGGTATGCAACCAAAAATAACTTACCCAGCCAGAATGAGCATCTTTTTCCAGGGATGAAGATGGTCATTCAGCAAAATAAGTGAATTTCACCTATTTTTGATGAAAAAACCGGAACTTAACAAGAAGTTTGATCTACAAATATAGAACTCAAGAGAAACCTAAAAAGGTAAAAAGAAATCATGGGAACTGTATTTCTGCTGTAAATATGTATAAAAAAATACATGTATACCTTGTTCTAGAAGCTAGAGGTGGATAGGACACTGTACCAGAAAAAGGGTAAATTGGGGGTACTACATCTCACAAAGAGGCAAAGGAAAACTATTATATATGAGAGAAAGAATGGAGGGGGATGAATATAATGGGCATCTTACTGCTATTAGAATTGGATTTAAGAGAAAAATTGAAGACCTATTCAATTTATGGTGAAACTTCTTCCACCTCATTGAAAAGGGAGAAGGGAAAAGTGAAAAGGGAAGGAATAAGCTAAGCAGAAGGGAATATGCAAAATGTGAGGGAGAGGAGTAAGATAGGGAGAAGAACTCTAAGGTAGAGGGGGGAGGGATACTAAAAAGGGAGGGCTGTGAGAAGCAAGTGGTGGTCACAAGTTTAATACTGGGCAGGGTGGGAAGGGGGAAAGAAGGGAGAAAAGCATAAACAGGGGTTAACAAGATGGCAAGTAATACAGAATTGGTAATTTTAACCACAAATGTGAACGGGGTAAACTCCCCCATAAAGAGGAAGTGGTTAGCAGAATGGATTAAAAGCCAGAATCCTACAATATGTTGTTTACAGGAAACACACCTGAAGCAGGGAGATACATGCAGAGTAAAGGTAAAAGGTTGGAGCAAAATCTGCTATGCTTCAGGTGAAGTCAAAAAAGCAGGGGTAGCCATCCTGATCTCAGATCAAGCAAAAACAAAAAGTGATGTAATTAAAAGAGATAAGGAGAGGCACTATATCTTGCTAAAGGGAAGCATAGATAATGAAGCAGTATCAATATTAAACATATATGCACCAAGTGGTGCAGCATCTAAAGTCTTAAAAGAGAAATTAAGAGAGCTGCAAGAAGAAATAGACAGCAAAGCTATAATAGTGGGAGATCTCAACATTGTACTCTCAGAATTAGATATATCAAACCACAAAATAAATAAGAAAGAAGTCAAAGAGGTAAATAGAATACTAGAAAAGTTAGGTATGATAGATCTGTGGAGAAAACAAAATGGAGACAGAAAGGAGTACACTTTCTTCTCAGCAGTTCATAGAACCTATACAATAATAGACCATATATTAGGACACAAAACCCTGAAACTCAAATGCAGTAAGGCAGAAATAGTAAATGCATCCTTTTCAGACCATGATGTAATAAAAATAACATTCAACAAAAAGCCAGGGGAAAGTAGAACAAAAAATAATTGGAAATTAAATAATCTCATCTTAAAGAATGATTGGGTGAAACAGCAAATCATAGACATAATTAATAACTTCACCCAAGAAAATGACAATAATGAGACATCATACCAAAATGTGTCGGATGCAGCCACAGCAGTAATAAGGGGAAATTTCACATCTCTAGAGGCTTACTTGCATAAAACAGAGAAAGAGAGGTCAACGAATTGGGCTTGCAACTAAAAATGCTAGGAAATGAACAAATTAAAAACCCCCAGTCAAACACTAAACTTGAAATTCTAAAAATAAAAGGAGAGATCAATAAAATTGAAAGTAAAAAAAAACTGTTGAATTAATTAATAAAACTAAGAGTTGGTTCTATGAAAAAAACAACAAAATAGACAAACCCTTAGTAAATCTGATTAAAAAAAGGAAAGAGGAAAATCAAATTGTTAGTCTTAAAAATGAAAAGGAAGAACTCACCACTAACCAAGAGGAAATTAGAGCAATAATTAGGAATTACTTTGCCCAACTTTATGGCAATAAATTGGACAAATTAAATGAAATGGAAGAATACCTTCAAAAATATAGCTTGCCCAGATTAACAGAGGAAGAAGTAAAGATCCTAAACAGTCCCATCTTAGAAAAAGAAATAGAACAAGCTATTAACCAACTCCCTAAGAAAAAATCCCCAGGACCAGATGTATTTACATGTAAATTCTACCAAACATTTAAAGAACAATTAACTGCAATGCTATATAAAGTATTTGAAAAAATAGGGATTGAAGGAGTCCTACCAAACTCCTTTTACAAAACAGACATGGTACTGATACCTAAAGCAGGTAGGCTGAAAACAGAGAAAGAATATTATAGACCAATCTCTCTAATGAATATCGATGCTAAAATCTTAAATAAAATATTAGCAAAAAGTTAACGGAAAATCATTCCTAGGATAATACACGATGACAAAGTAGGATTGATACCAGGAATGCAGGGCCGGTTCAATATTAGGAAACCTATTAGCATAATTGACTTTATCAATAACCAAACTAACAAAAGTCATATGATCATCTCAATAGATGCAGAAACAGCATTTGATAAAAACCAACATCCATTCCTAATAAAAACACTTGAGGAATAGGAAAAGAGGACTTTTTCTTAAAATAGTCAGGAGCACATATTTAAAACCATCAATAATCATCATATGCAATGGAGAAAAATTGGAACCTTTCCCAGTAAGATCTGGAGTGAAGCAAGGTTGCCCACTATCACCATTATTATTCAATATTTTATTAGATACACTAACCTCGGCAATAAGAGTGGAGAAGGAGATTAACGGAATTAAAGTAGGCAATGAGGAAATCACACTGTCACTCTTTGTAGATGATATGATGGTATACCCAGAGATCCCCAGAAATTCTATTAAAAAGCTATTAGAAATAATTCATAACTTTATCAAATTTCCAGGGTATAAAATAAATCCTCATAAATCCTCAGCATTTTTATACATTAACAACAAAATCCAACAGCAAGAGATACAAAGAGAAATTCCTTTCAAAATAACTGTTGACAGCATAAAATATTTGGAAATCTATCTACCAAAGGAAGGTCAGGTGTTATATGAGCAAAATTACAAAAAACTTTCCACACAAATAAAGTCAGACTTAAATAACTGGAAAAATATTAAGTGCTCTTGGATAGGCCAAGCCAATATAATAAAGATGACAATACTCCCTAAACTAATCTATTTATTTAGTGCTATACCAATCAGACTTCCAAGAAAATATGTTAATGATCTAGAAAAAATAACAACAAAATTCATATGGAATAATAAATGGTTCAGAATCTCAATGGAATTAATTAAAAAAAAATTAAATGACAGTGGCTTAGCTGTACCTGATCAAAAACTATATTATAAAACAGCAGTCACCAAAATCATTTGGTATTGGCTAAGAAATAGATTAGTTGATTAGTGGAACAGGTTAGGTTCACAAGACAGAATAGTCAACTATAGCAACCTAGTGTTTGACAAACCCAAAGATCCTAACTTTTGGGATAAAAATTCATTATTCAACAAAAACTACTGGCATAACTGGAAACTAGTATGGCAGAAGTTAGGCATGGACCCACACTTAACACGTATACTAAGATAAGATCAAAATGGGTTCATGATTTAGGCATAAAGAATGAGATTATAAATAAATTAGAGGAACATAGTATAGTTTATCTCTCAGACCTGTGGAGGAGGAAGAAATTTGTGACCAAAGATGAACTAGAGACCATTATTGATAACAAAATAGAAATTTTTGATTACATCAAATTAAAAACTTTTATAAAAACAAAACTAATGCAAATAGGATTAGAAGGGAAGCAACAAATGGGGAAAATATCTTCACAGTTAAAGTTTGTGATAAAGGCCTCATTTCCAAAATATATAGAGAATTGACTCTAATTTATAAGAAACCAAGCCATTCTCCAATTAATAAATGGTCAAAGGATATGAACAGACAATTTTCAGATGATGAAATTGAAACTATTACCACTCACATGAAAGAGGAGTTTTCCAAATCACTATTAATCAGAGAAATGCAAATTAAGACAACTCTGAGATAACACTACACACCTGTCAGATTGGCTAAGATGAAAGGAAAAAATAACGACAAATGTTGGAGGGGATGCAGGAAAACTAGGACACTGATGCTTGTTGGTGGAGTTATGAACAAATCCAACCATTATGGAGATCAATCTGGAATTATGCCCAAAAAGTTATCAAATTGTTCATATCCTTTGACCCAGCAGTGCTACTACTGGGCTTATACCCCAAGGAGATACTAAAGAAGGGAAAGGGACCTGTATGTGCCAAAACGTTTGTGGCAGCCCTGTTTATAATGGCTAGAAGCTGGAAAATGAATGGATGTCCTTCAATTTGAGAATGGTTGGGTAAATTGTGGTATATGAATGTTATGGAATATTATTTTTCTGTAAGAAATGACCAGCAGGATGAATAAAGAGAGGCTTGGATAGAATTACATGAACTGATGCTAAGTGAAATGAGCAGAACCAAGAGGTCATTATATATGTCAACAATGATACTGTATGAAGATGTATTCTAATGGAAGTGGATTTCTTTGACAAAGAGACCTAATTCAGTTTCAATTGATCAATGATGGACAGAAGCAGCTACACCCAAGGAAAGAACACTGGGAAATGAATGTAAACTGTTTGCATTTTTGTTTTTCTTCCCAGGTTATTTTTACCTTCTGAATCCAATTATCCATGTGCAATAAGAGAACTGTTTGGTTCTGCACACATATATTGTATCTAAGATATACTGCGACATATTTAACATATATAGGACTTCTTGCCATATAGGGGAGGGGGGAAGGGAGAGAGGGGAAAAATCGGAACAGAAGTGAGTGCAAGGGATAATGTTGTAAAAAATTATCCTGGCATGGGTTCTGTCAATAAAAAGTTATTATAATAAAAAAAATAAAATTTAAAAAAATGTTGTAGAGAGTGGAAAGTCATCATGTTGATCCACAGTTATTAATATTCCCTTGGTTACTAATAATAAAGAGGTTTTTCCTCCCTAAAAACAAACAAACAAACAAAAAAAAAAAACAAAAGAGGGTGGGCAGTGTGATACAAGTGGGGCACATAAGTTTAAAACTGGAAAAGAGGGTTGGGGGAGCAAGTAAAAGAAAAACACAATCTGGAGGGGCGGAGCCAAGATGGCGGAGAAGACACACGCGACTTTCTAACCTCTTCTCTTACCCTCTTTATCAATATTATATCAAGCCTCAAAAATAGTCTTGACTGCTACAATTCGTAAAGATAAGAAGTAGAACAACTCACCAGCCAAGAAAATCTGCAGTCTCGCCAAAAAGGTTGGTTGCGGGGCCAGGGGGGGAGATCGGCGCAGACGGGGAGAGAAATTAGGTTCCGAGGAGAGTCTCAAACGGAGGGTGAAAGCACAGATCTCAGCACAAGCCTGCAGCCCCAACCTCCAGTAAGGGCTTTTCCTTGGGGCAGTTGTGATCCTGCACGGCAGGAGGACGCAGCCCAGGTTAGCCTCCAATCTGCACAGTGGGGAGCTCGGCTTGGGGCCATAGAGCTTTTCCAGGGCCGATTTGCATTGGGCAGAGACACTGGGGCAGAGTTCAGGGCAGTCTGCGGTCTGCTGTCAGCTGCTAATACTCACAGTCCCATAAGAGGCTCCGGCCTGGGGCAGTGACACTTTCACCACTTAGTCTCTAGCTGAAGGCAATCTCTAATCCACTCAGCCCTACTAAGCCGTTTGATAGCTCGGCCAGTGCTGAATCCACTTCCTGTTGGGAGAAGGGAAAACTCTCACCCAGAGCACTCCCATACCTCAGAGCCGGAAATCGGTTTAAATCTTTCCCTGCTCTGCAGAGGAAGCTGGTAACCCCTTGCCTAGAGACCCACCCTAAAGGCTTTAAAACATGAATAAAAAGATGAAAAGAATGATCGACAGCTTCTATGCAGAAAAAGAGCAGGTCAGCAAACCTGAAGAGACCTCAAACAGCAAAATGCATCAGACTGTCCTCCTTACATAATCTTCCCATAGAAGAGACCATTAAAAGTCTCAAAAGAGAGTTAGAAGATAAATGGGGAAAGGAAAGAGAGCCTTACAAGAGAGCAACAACATCCTGAAATACGAATTGAAAAGTTAAAAATTCCCAGAAGTGCAAATTGGGAATTGGAAAAATAAAAAATCACAGGAAAGTAAGAATTGTGAATTGGAAAAAATAAAGAATTCACTAGAAAGTAGGATCCGTGAATTGGAAAAGACAAAGAACACGCAATAAACTGGGAAAATATTTTTACAGTCAAAGGTTCTGATAAAGGCCTCATTTCCAAAATATATAGAGAATTAACTCTAATTTATAAAAAATCAAGCCATTCTCCAATTGAAAAATGGTCAAAGGATATGAACAGACAATTCTCAGATGAAGAAATTGAAACTATTTCTAGTCATATGAAAAGATGCTCCAAGTCATTATTAATCAGAGAAATGCAAATTAAGACAACTCTAAGATACCTACTACACACCTGTCAGATTGGCTAAGATGACAGGAAAAATAATGATGATTGTTGAGGGGATGTGGGAAAACTGGGACATTGATTCATTGTTGGTGGAGTGAAACGAATCCAACCATTTTGGAGAGTAGTTTGAACTATGCTCAAAAAGTTATCCAACTGTGCATACCCTTTGATCCAGCTGTGTTACTACTGGGATTATATCCCAAAGAGATTATAAAGAAGGAAAGGGACCTGTATGTGCACAAATGTTTGTGGCAGCCCTTTTGTAGTGGTAGAAACTGGAAACTGAATGGATGTCCATCAGTTGGAGAATTGCTGAATAAATTGTGTTATATGAAAGTTATGGAATATTACTGTTCTGTAAGAAATGACCAACAGGATGATTTCAGAAAGGCCTGAGAGACTTACACGAACTGATGCTGAGTGAAATGAGCAGGACCAGGAGATCATTATATACTTCAACAACAATACTAGATGATGACCAGTTCTGATGGATCAGGCCATCCTCAGCAACAAGATCAACCAAATCATTTCTAATGGAGCAGTAATGAACTGAACTAGCTATACCCAGAAAAAGAACTCTGGGAGATGACTAAAACCATTACATTGAATTCCCAATCCCTATATTTATGCACACCTGCATTTTGATTTCCTTCACAAGCTAATTGTACAATAATTCAGAGTCTGATTCTTTTGTACAGCAAAATAATGTTTTGGTCATGTATACTTATTGTGTATCTAAGTTATATTTTAATATATTTAACATCTACTGGTCATCCTGCCATTTAGGAGGGTGGGGGGTAAGAGGTGAAAATTGGAACAAGAGGTTTGGCAATTGTTAATGCTGTAAAGTTACCCATGTATATATCCTGTAAATAAAAGGCTATTAAATAAAAAAAAAATAAAAAAAAAAAAAGAAAGCTATTAGGACCAAGTACAATTTTTTGAATGTTGCAGGGGAAAGAACCATCATGTGCATTAATTATAAAAAGTTATTAAAATAAAGCAATAAATAGCATATGTTATAATCACAAATAAATGCATTATGTTCCAAAAACAAAAAAAAAGAAAAAAGAAAAACACAATCTGCGGATAACAAGATGGCAGGAAATACAGAATTAGCAATTTTAACTGTAAATGTGAATGGGATGAATTCTCCCATAAAATGGAGTTGGATAGCAGACTGGATCAAAAGTCAGAACTCTACAATATGTTGTTTACAAGAAACACATTTAAAGCAGTAAGATACATACAGAGTAAAGGTAAAAGACTGGAGCAGAATCTATTATGCTTCAGGTGAAGTCAAAAAATCAGGGTAGACATCCTTATCTCAGATCAAACAAAACAAAAATTGATCTAATTAAAAGAGATAAGAAAGGAAACTATATCTTGCTAAAGGCTAGCATAGATAATGAAGCAATATCAATATTAAACATATATGTACCAAGTATTATAGCATCTAACTTCTAAAGGAGAAGTTAAGAGAGTTGCAAGAAGAAATAGACAGCAAAACTGTAATAATGGGAGATCTCAATCTTGTACTCTCACAATTAGACAAATCAAATCATAAAACAAATAAGAAAGAAATTAAAGAGCTAAATAGAATATTAGAAAAATTAGGTATGATAGATCTTTGGAGAATACTGAATGCAGACAGAAAGTAATATACTTTCTTTTTTTTTTTAATAACTTTTTATTGACAGAACCCATTCCAGGGTAATATTTTACAACATTATCCCTTGCACTCACTTCTGCTTTGATTTTTCCCCTCCCTCCCTCCACCCCCTCCCCCAGATGGCAAGCAGTCCTATACATGTTAAATAGGTTACAGTAGGTCTTGGATACAATATATGTGAGCAGAACCAAAAGTTATCTTGTTGCTCAGGGAGAATTGGATGTAGAAGGTATAAATAACCTGGGAAGAAGAACAAAAATGGAAGCAGTTTACATTCATTTGCTAGTGTTCTTTCTTTGGGTGTAACTGCTTCTGTCAATCCTTGATCTATTGAAACTAAGTTAGATCTTCTCTTTGTTGAAGAAATCCCCTTCCATCAGAATACCTCCTCATATAGGATCATTGTTGAGATATATAATGATCTCCTGGTTCTGCTTATTTCACTCAGCATCAGTTCATGTAAGTCTCGCTAATCCTCTCTGTATTCATCCTGCTGGTCTTTTCTTACAGAACAATAATATTACATAATATTCATATACCACAATTTACTCAACCATTCTCCCATTGTTGGGCATCCATTCATTTTCCAGCTTCTAGCCACTACAAACAGGGCTGCCACAAACATTTTGGCACATACAGATCCCTTTCCCTTCTTTAGTATCTCTTTGGGATATAAGCCCAGTAGAAACACTGCTGGATCAAAGGGTATGTACAGTTTGATAACTTTTTGAGCATAGTTCCAAATTCCTCTCCAGAATGGCTGGATGTGTTCACAATTCCACCAACAATGTATCAGTGCCCCTGTTTTCCCACATACCCTCCAAAAAGGAATATACTTTCTTCACAGCAGTTCTTGGAACCTATTCAAAAATTGACTATATCTTAAAACATAAAATCCCCAAAATTAAATGCAAGAAAGCAGAAATAGCAAATGCTTTCTTTTCAGATCACAATGCATAACCGGTAAATCATAGTTCAGTAAATTTAAGCAAGGAGTGAAAAATGAAAAGGACTGTTTAAAGGACTTCCAATTAAATCTGAATTAGTAAGATAGGGAGTGGGTCAGAAGTGCCTAAGAAAATACACCAGTTTCCCCAATTTCCTATGTCTTCCTCCTTTTTTTTTCTTATGGAAAGAAATTATCAAATAACCATTCCACATATAAATCCCAAGAGGAATCAAAATTTCTATACATATACATAACAGACTAAAAATCCCTCAAAAATAGCAGCAATAATTACACAAGTTTAAAAGTGTCCATCCCAAGTCTTAAACACAGTTTTTAATTTTAATTTTTAAATTTAAATTTTAAAACAGAATTTTAACAATTCAGTCCCTTTCCCATTCACCCATATCAGTCCAAATTACATCAGCAACAGGTGTGATGGTTTTCTCAACAACTGCTTCCTGCTGAAGATGGGCAGAGATGCTCAATCCAGGGAGGGGGATGGGTGTAGAGTGGTGTGCTGACAACCAAAGCTTTATCTAGGTCCCAGAAGCAAGTCAATATATCTGTAAATTGACCAAATCTAGAAACAAAATAAATCTAACAAAGTTAGAACAGTCTGAAATAAAAAGACTGGTCCACAAGGACTGCTACAAGATGTGGCCTCTCATTAGTTATAAACCTTAAAAATAAAACCTTGAGTATCCAGACACAGTATCTAGTAACCAAAAGATGACCAGACTAAATACATATTTTCATGAACTCACTGGCCTTCTGCATATAACCCCTTAGGTGTAAGTACATAGATATGTAGATAAAGTGAGTGTGTGTTTGTGTGTGTGTAGACATAAATATATGCAAATGTGCTTATATATATGTGTATATATGCACATGAACACATATCATATATACACATATACATATATGCATGACACATACACACACCTTAAAATCTCACAGATTTTTTAATATATTTGCTTCTGATCATGTTACCTGTTTTACTAAAGTCACAATTGTATTCATATATTTCAAGATTCTGGTCTTGATGGTATGAGCACAATAGATATTTTTTTTCCTAATTGAAAAATAGCGCCATGTGTATTTACCATTTTATCACCTTCAATGCCTGGGTTGGTGTTTTTACAACAATACACAAAAAATAACTTTTGAATAAAATTATATCTAATTAATTTGACATTATACATCATTAAACCCTAGGTTTACTGTTATAGTACACTTGTGTACTCACTATTTTGAAAATATTCCACTGATAAACACAATTAGAAATAACAGGTTTTAAGAAATTTGAATGCTTATTTAAAGATTGTATAACAATGTATATTGGAGAATTATTTTGCCTCTCATCTCCTCTATATTCTTCCTGTATAAGACAATGTTTATGGGGGAACATTTGAAGGGGGTACTGGGGTACTGGGACAGTTAATGTCTGGCTAAATTTTGAATAGGTTGTTAAATATTTCTATTTCAGAATTATTACCCTAACACGAATTAATTTTCTTGCTTAAATTTTATTTTAGTTTTAATAGCTTCCTCTTGTATTGTTTTGATGCCTCTATTCTTTTTAATTTAATATAACTAGGAGGCAATCATAGATTGTCTTTTATTTTTAATTAGCAAGATTTTCAGATCAAGCTTGACTTGTTTACAAGAAAATACTCTTTTGATTCTCTATTGAATAACCATAAAACACCAAAAACTTCTCTAAAAAATAAAAGTCATGCTCTAATGTGGATAATGTTTTTGAAAGACAGCCATCATTTGTCTGAGTGATGTGTTTGTTCATAGATTTCTGCTTTTAATATTCATTTTCCAAATATAAAGATAATTATATTTTGATCATTTTCTTACTCAAGCTGAGATGAAATGCATGCAGTTAATTTCTGTTTATTATCACACTAGTGTAACTGACATAATTGCATTTTTAATGGTGATATAATAAAGTTCAAAATAAGAAGGAAGTATAAGCTAGAGACTGGTTTGCTGCATCTTTAGGATTATTTACCATTTGGCTTACTTTGGAGGTTACAGGGTACAATCACTTATTGGCTCATCAGCAGAACGTTATTAGTTGGAAAATGCCTCTTTTAAATGAGGTCATTCAGTTTGGGATTTAGAGGGAGAAAGGTTTATCTATGGCAACAGTCTATAAAATTAAGCTTTTTTTTGCCTACAGTTTTAAGATTGCTATAGGAACAATTAAGAATGTAATTTTTAATCTATGCACCATGATTGATTTCAGTTTAAATACATTCCAAGGAATTATTTTATAACTTATTGGGCAATGCAAAAATGGACAATTGAAAAATCTATAGAACAATTTATCTTAAATGTCTTCCAAATGTTTAGAGCATTCTTTGTGTAGTCACTTATTGCTTTTCACCCTCAAATAACAAGTGAGAACTGTATTGCTTTAAATGGAGTATAAAGAAAGTAGATTTACAGTGTTGCATTGATATATATTATTCCTAACTTCAACAACTGATAAATATAAGAATGTAATACAGTAAATCTCCTATACTAGGGTATCAATTAACAGATATTGATGAAACCTATAATATCTGAAAGGTATCTGCTAGTTTCTTGAGAGAAAAAGTTTGTCTCCCTGGACTGATTTAATTAATTTTTTTTAATATTCATTTTTATCTCAATTGTAACTTAGAAGTATTCCTTAAAACAACAAAAACAAAAACACCTCTATATTCAAATATGAAGATATCATAATACACTGGGAGTATGGTCAAAAATATGAATTCAAATCCTATATTTGTCATTTATTACCTATGCGAATTTTGTCATTTCACGTAACCTCCCCAACATCAGTTTCCTCATTTGAGGAAATTCCTCATTAAACTACTATGATTCAGCAATTCCTTTTATATCTATGATCTTATTGCAAACATATTTTAAAATTTGGGATGGTTATTTTAAAATTCCTTACAGAAAGTGTCACTGGTTATAGTCGAGTCAATGATACTGTAAGCAAAATGAGGTTCAATGAGGTTTTAGAGCAATTTGTCATTGTCTGCAGGGCTCTTCAATAATTTTATTATTAATGATCCATAAAACTCATGTTTATTATTAAGTGGTACTGAAAATCAAATACCGGATCTGGAGTCAGGAAGACCAGTGTTCAAGTCTGGACTCAGACATATACTAATTATATGATTGTGACTAAGTTATTTAATCTATTTCCTTCAGTTGCTTCATCTGTAAATTGTAAATAATAAAAATATCTGCCACCCAGGAATGCTGTGAGGATCAAATGAAGTAGTTATGAAAAACTTAGCATAGTCCCTGGCACATACTGAGGTTTATATAAATGCTAGCTATTTATTGTGCCTATTGTTAAGCACATTGTTCTTGAGAGAATTAAGTGTTTTTTCTCGCAACAATTGCAAATGGATCACATTTTATAGTATTCCAATGTTATAGATAGGCTGCGACAATTCAGTGAGGATACATAACTTGACCATTTGTACAATGACACATAAGTATCAAAGATGCAACTGGAATTAAGGATGTCTGAATTAACACCAGATTCTAACTCATGCTGCTTTTGATACATTCATAAACCACCTAACGTGTGACTGATACTTCCCAGAACCAGGAGTTTCAAATTTCTAACACTGCAATATGTTCTACTTCCTTGTTAACCATCTTCAAATACCAAATATAAGGAAGTTGACTATCCTTACATCTAACTGGGACTATTGCTAAAGCAAAATTAACCTTCTCAGCATAGAGGAAGAAAAAAAATTTAACCACACAAGTGTTCTTATCTGGATAGATTTATATACATGTTATCATGTATATGGATGACATTGTCATTATTAATGGACACTTACTAGACTACACCATTTTATAAAGATATACAATATAAGCATTATTACTATTGATGCTACTACTTTTAACTATACATAACATTACTTGAATCAGCAAACTTATTTCCCTCATGAAAATCTGATATGCACTTATTTAGAAAGATAGTACAGAATTCAAATCCTTCCCTGATACACCTGAATCAGAACTGTTGTTTAATGTCCTAGTATGCCACACACCTCTGACACATGATAAATTACAGAAGATCTATGCACTTGCATTGATGAGTTGAATTTCCACATGAGAAGTTATATATATCAAGGAAATAGCAGGTTCAGACGTCATCATTATTCATTTATTCAACAAGTTTTATTAAGCTCCTACTACATGGTCTCCTTTAAGTATGACATCTATCAAAGGGAAAATAGCCTATCTTTAATTTGACAAGTAGAATATGTCACCCTCGTTAAATGTCAAAGTATAAAGCCTTATTCTGTGAGCCATGAGACCTATATAGAAGGAGAGGTGATCTTCACAACCTGAGGTCATTTAAATTATTATTACTATAATAAGAAACTGACAGAACAACAAAGGTCAGGATAAATTTCCTAATGACTGAATCCTTGAGTATGTGTGTACATGCATGTATATACATGATATTTGTTTATGTTTAAGCTTTGCCTAAACATCCTTGATACTTGATATGTCAAAAGTTTTAGGTAAAAATGTGACATTTTCCCAGTGAGAATATAGAATAGCAGAACTCTTATGTCCATAAAATAGAAACTCTTTATGATTCCCTCTTGCTTTATATCTATATACTATAATAACTAACCCCATATATTTGGAAGGTGATTAGTTAGTAAAATAAGGGAGAGGATTTTATTCCTAGAAATCAGAAAAGAAATTATTTAAAAGGAAGTGTTTAGAGTTACAATGCTTACTACCACCACCAGTGACCTCTCTTTTCCTACTTTTTCCTGCCGCCTTTGTAGTCAAATCCATTTGAACACTCTGTAGAAAACTCCATATTCTGTTAATTCCTGAATCATAATGAAATTTGTGAGAGGTCTGGGATTTTCTCTCTCTCTCTCTTTCTCTCTCTCTCTCTCTCTCTCTCTCTCTCTCTCTCTCTCTGTGTGTGTGTGTGTGTGTTGGGAGAAGGATAACTCAGAAGGAAAATTCCATCACCAGGATAAATTACTAATTATTTTTATCAAAAGACATATGCTAGGGAATTGCTTAAGGAACATAGAAAGTAAATTCTTTGCAAAAAACCTTTAGACCAAAAAGTTACATTTTTCTATCTTCAAATCTATACAATATAATAAAATGATTTTGAATTATTAATTTTAATTCACTTCAATTTTTCTCCAGAAAAAAAAGAAAACAGATATTTCATCATAACATTAAAACTAGAGAAATGAGTGTTACAAGAAAGGATCCAAATAAAAAGAAGACCAATGGCACTAAGGCAAGCCCAGAATATTTCTCAGGAAAATCCCTGATTGATGTTAGTGCTTGTTGACTAGAACCATTAGATTAAAAAAAAAGATCCCAAATTTGCAATAAAAGTATTTGATTATAAATCAGGGCATTACTAGGTTGGTCAGGTACCATTTGGTTTACGTGTTTTTGGAAATTTCTTTAAGTTCCAAGATTCTGTGTTTCTCTAAATTCTACTCTAAACGTGTGTGTGTGTGTGTGTGTGTGTGTGTGTTTGTGAAAATAAATTATTTGTAAGAATTTGAAAATAGTGTTGGATATGGGGTCAAATGGTCAAGACAATGATTGAATACTCTTTTGTTATAAGTTACCCCTGGAATTCAGTGTAACAGAGAATATTTCTTCTATATTTATTAACTTGCAGGCTTCAAGTTTGATGGTTGTATGACCAATCGCTGGCAATTCTGCTTTGTTTACAAAGAAATCATTCCCTAAAATAGTTACCAATATTCCATTATTGTTTTCCTAATTAACTGAAAATTCAGTTTCTGGATTGTTAGACCAATTCATGCTTAATGTTTCAATTTGTTTTTCTTTCAAGTCAAAACAGTAAAAAGACTATTATCTTTCTATCTATTCCACAAAAAGAGCAGCATGACAAAGTACATAGAAGGTAGGCCTCAAAGTCAGAAAGACGTCCTCAATTTGATTCTGACATATATTAAGTGGGTGATATTGGGCAATTCTTAATTTATTAATTCCCTAATCAATTCTCTCAGATAATAAGTTACCTAGGATACAAAATAAGTTAAGTCAATAAGCAAGCCTTATTAAGTAAAAAGCCTAGATCCTAAATAATAATAGATTATTAATATAATAGAAATAATCATTTCTCTTTTATATACCTCTATGTATATTTTTATGTATATATGTGTGTATTATGTGTGTATACACACATGGTCACATAAATAAATATATATATATATATATATATATATACATATATGAATATACATGTGGATGTGTATTTATACATACACACATGTATATACCATGCATACATAGAAATACAAATACATATCCATGTATGTGGGCAATTAGTTGTACAGTGGATAGAATACTAGGTTTGAAATCAGGAAGACTCATTTTCAAGACTTCAAATCTGACTTCAGAAATGTATCAGCTGTGTGACTATATGGAAGTTATGTAACCCTGTTTGCTTCTGTTTCCTCATATGCAAAATAACTTGGATAAGGAAATTAATAATGACTCTAAGAAAACCCAAATGTTGTCATGAAGAATTTGACACTACTAATCAACAGCAATGAATTATGACTTATTTTACTTTCCATTCATTTTCTTTCTCAACAATTTTCCTCATTTTCTCACATTCAGTTCATTGCAAAAAATGTTATCTAATCTACTTGTACCATTTATACACATATTTATTATACCAGAGAATGTGTTGAGTCAAGATTCACAAACATACAGAATCATCAAAACATTTTTCTTGAAAATAGTTATCTTTCAAACCCAAGATGGGACAGACTAGACAGGACTAGCTGAGCTCTTCTTGGCTTCTTTCAGAATCAACACTAAATCAAACTTCTAAATGGGTTTTGGAATGACAAAATCCATGACCATTCAGAGTGTCATGATATTCAAACATAAGATATCTTTGAGGGAATTCAGGAAAGGTCTGTCTAAATAGATAAGGAGTAAACACAGCTCAGTGCAAGCACAATTTGGGGAGGTCCAGGATGAAGAGGCTTGGTACAGGGAATCCTAGTGGGAGGCCACTGGATAAGAAGACCAATTGTTAGAACTCCAATTCAACTACAGAAGGAAATAATGAGCATATGAACATCAGTATAACAGGATTTGACCAGGTCTATACAGTGGGGAAGCCCTCAGCACCACCAACCCCAGTGCAGTCAGTGAGAAAGCCTTGTTACTCTGTAAAGGAAATATGTACACACACACACACGCACACAAATACATATACATGCATACACACATACATACACACATACATGCATACATACACATCCATCCATCCATCCACCCATCCACAAAAACACACACACATAATATATATATATATATATATATATATATATATATTCGGGAAAATACCCTGTGTGATTAACAAGTGAGCAAAAAAGCAAAACCAGCCTTTACCATAGAGAGCTAATATGGTGACAGGAAGAATAGAATACAAATCCAGAAGAGTACACAAAAGGCAAAATGTCTTCAGGGGAAGCCTCAAATAGCTATATGAACTTGTCTATAGCCCAAAAGGTTCTTCTGGAAGAGATCAAAAAGAATCTTCAAAATACTTTGAAGAAAAACAAAGAAAACAAATGAAATCTTTGCAGGAGAGTTTGAAAAAGAAAGCACAGAAATTGACTGAAGAAACCAAGTATTTAAAACTAAATTTTGTGAAAAACAAACACATACACACATAAACACACACAGAATAACACATACACACATATATATATACATATATACATACATATAGACAGACCAGGGCACTGTGGTGAGTTGAATGTGAATAGACAATATCTTTTTAAAAAATAGAGTGCAAGAGGAATTACTGGATGAAAAGGAAAAGGTGAGCTAGAATGGGGTAAATTATCTCATGGAAAAAAGGCACAAAAAAGCTTTTACATTGGAAGGCAAGAGGAAGGAAGGCAAAAGGAGTGAGCAACCTTACTCTCAAAATAACTGATTCAAAGAATAACATGCAGACTCAATTGGGTATAGAACTTTGTATTGCCCTTTGGGAAAGTAGGAGGGGAAAGGGAGAAGAGAAGTGAGGTTGATAGAAGAAAGGACAGATTGAGGGAGTGGCTAGTCAAAAAATGAACACTTTTAAAAAAGGACAGGATGAAAGAAGAGAAAGAATAGAATACATGGGGAAGAGAGGAGATGAAATTAGCAATAGCAATTATAGAGGGTGGAGAAGAAACATTTTTCTCTGATAAAGGCCAATCCACGAGTTATAACTGATCAAAAGACACGAATGGTCTTCAGCAGAAGTAATAAAAAGCTCTTTGTAGTTAGGTTAAAATGTTCTATCTCACTTTTGATTGGAGAAATGCGAATTAAAAATTAAAATAATTCTGAGTTACTATCTCATATTTATTAGGTTAGCTAGAGGCCTGAGAAGGAAAAAGCGTTATATTGGAAGGGACATAAGAAATATGACTTCTTCATACACTGATAATGAAATTGTGAACAGATGTGCACATTCTGTAGAATGATTTAAAACTATGCCCCAAAGGCTCTAAAACCATGCTTACCCTTTGACCTAACTTTGATGCCAGATATAAATCCAAAGGAAATTGAAGAAAGAAAGAAATAAAGAAAGAAAAAAGAAATGCCTGTAATAAAAAATACTTATTTTATTAAATATTAAATATTTATTTAACAATGGCAAAGAATTGGAAGTTCAGGGCATCCCTATCAATTGGGGCATGACTGAACAAATGGTGGTATATGATTATGGTGGAATACTATTGTTCTATTAAGAAATAATGAGCAAGATGTTTTCAGGAAAATCTGGAAAGTTGAAATGTTACAAAGTGAAATATATCGTGGATAAAGTAACAACCATATTTCAAGATGATCAGCTGTGAGTTGGCTATTCTCAACAATAAAATAATCAACTTTGGATTTATAATTAAAAATGCTATCTATAATCACAGAAAGAACCGATGATATCTGAATACAGATTGAACAATACTTTTTATTCCTTGAGGTTTTTTTTTTCCTTTTTGTTGTTTTCTTTTACAGCAAGACTATTATGGAAATGTTTTGCCTAAGCACATATATATGACCCATGTTAAATTGCTTGCCTTTTTAATGTAGGAGTGAGGTTGGGTAGGTAGGAAGAAAAAAAAATACAACTGAATTTTTTTTTTAAAAATAACTTTTACTAAAACAGGAAAAATAAAATACTACATAGAAAATCTATAACATAAAAAAATCACCTTCTTATTATTAATTTTCAGCAGCACACAAAATACAGAAAGGTTAATGTTCTCAAGTTGTTCACCAGTATAACGAAGCACATAATGTGTATGGTGTGGATGAAAAAGAAAATTCTTTTTTTTATTATAGATTTTTATTGACAAAACATATGCATGGGTAATTTTTCAACAATGACCCTTGCAAAAACTTCTGTGCCGACTTTTCTCCTCCTTGCCTCCCCCTTCTTCCCTAGATGGCAGGTAGTTCCATACATGTTAAATATGTTAAAGTATATGTTAAGTACAATATATGTATACATGTTTATACAGTTATCTTGCTGCACAAGAAAAAATGAATTTAGAAAAAAGGCAAAAATAACCTGAGGAGAAAAAGAAAAATGCAAGCAAACAGTAATGGAAAGAGTGTAAATGCTATTTTGTGGTACACACTCATTTCTCCATGTTCTTTTGCTGGGTGTAGTTGGTTCTGTTCATTACTGATCAATTGGAGCTGATTTGGATCCTCTCATTGTTGAAGACAGCCACTTTCATCAGAATTGATCCTCATATAGTATTATTATTGAAGTGTATAATGATCCCCTGGTTCGGCACATTTCCCTTAGCATCAGTTCATGTAAGTCTCTCCAAGCCTCTCTATATTCATCCTGCTAGTCATTTCTTACATAAAAATAATATTTCATAACATCCATATACCACAATTTACTCAGGCATTCTCCAATTAATGGGCATTTATTCAATTTCCAGTTTCTAAACACTACAAAAAAGACTGCCACAAATATTCTTGCACATTCAGATCCCTTTCCCTTCTTTAAGATCTTTTTGGGATATAAGCCCAGTAGTAACACTGCTGGATCAAAGGGTATGCACAGTTTGATACATTTTTGAGCATAATTCCAAATTGTTCTCCAGAATGGCTAGATCCATTCACAACTCCACCAACAATGCATATGCTTTTTCCATTTCATTATTTCTATTTTGTGTTGCCTTTTCCACATCTTCTTGCTAAGCGCGCATTTCTTTTCCCCATTTATTTCCCTAGCTCTCTTTTACGATCTTTTAAAATTTCTTCTAGGAGAGCCTTATGTGATGGGGATCATATTATATTGCCTTTTGGAGCTTCATCTGGAGACAATTTGCCTTTAGTTTCCTCAGGCTTTGAAATCTATTCTCTTTCACATTAAAGCTGTCAAGTTTTAGAATTCTCTTTACTTTTTTACTCATTTTTTTAAGTTAAGTTAAGATATGCCTTCAGGTAGGAGAGGTTTTCCAAGTGAACGCAGCTGTGCTGGGTCAGTGCTGATTCACTCTAGGTGCTAGATGTGGGTGACTAGTTCCTCTGAGATTCTAGCATTTTATGGTTTACTATTGAACTTTTGTGTTTGTGTTGGAAGTTTTATAACTTCTCTGTTGATCTACTGGCTTGCAAACTGGAAGAATGGCCAACAGTGCTGTAGATTTCTGTAGATTCCTCTTTGCAGATTCTCTGTCATGTGGAGTTTGCACTACCCTGCAGAATCAGCAATGCCCCAGAGTGCTGCTCTGTCTGTGCTGGCATTTGTGGTCAGCTGTTTTTGTTAGGCTACTTCCATCCCATTTCAGATTGAAACAGACCTTTTCTGGTCTGTTTCCTCCCATAAATTCCCTGCCACACCGAGACAGCATGGCTTTGGGACTCTGAGCTCTCTGGCATTTGTACCCAGCTGGTTGCTCTGGCTGCCTCCCTGTTTCCAAATGAAACAGACCTTTTCTGGCAATCTTTGAAATTATCTTATGTTGATAATTTGTTGTACTCCCAATATTTGTGGCTTCTACCAGTTCAGAACTAATTCAGAGGCTGGATTTTGTAATTAATGTGTGTTGGAATATTTACAAATTGTTAAGTCATTAAAGTTGATAGAGACAATAATTATCTAATTTAGCATGGTTCAGTATAATTGATCTGATCCTACAAGAAGATGTTATGGGCCAGAACTTGAAACAAGGTACTAAGTACAACTGATAGAAACAATGCTTGTATTCACACCTTTAGAGAGCTCATATAAGTAAGAAGGATTTAAGTACTCATTGGCCTTCACACATTTGGGAGATTTCAGGGTTTAGTATGAGATATCTGAATTCACAACTCCCTTGAAGCTCTCAGGGCCAGAGAGCACTCTGGGAGAAACCCATAATCCCATTCTCTCAGAAGAGATCATATATAAGAAACAGACAGAGGCTCTCTTGGAGAGTTCAGCTGAAAATATTGAGAGGGGAGTGTCAAGTCAGTTCAGGAGAAGCCCTCTCTCAGAGGCGCAACCAGATTCACTTCATCTCACACCACTCTGGTGGCTGGGCTCCTGCACTTCTGCCACTGAAACCAAGGCTGGTCTGAAAGGCTCTCCAGAAAGCTGCCCAGCCCCAGGCAAGGAGGTGCTGGCTGGAGGCTTAAGAAAGCAGCAGCAGAAGCAAGGGACAATCTGCAAGAGCTCTTGGAACCAAGCAGAAAGATAGGCCTCTAAGAAAAACTAACTGGGATATATTGGAGACCAGAACTTTTAGTACCTGGCTGCATTTGGGTGATTTCAACTAAAACTAAGGCTGCCTCCAGAAAATCTCCCCAAGAAACCTGATCTCCCAGAGACAAAAATTATTATTTTAAAGAAAAAGAACACCACAATTGTGAGGGTTGTAAAGACAGTAAGAGAGAAACATGTGTTTTCTTCACCATCTTGGCCCCCACCTTCCTAGATCTATTTTCTAAATCAATTGTTTTTTACATTTAGTTGCTTTTCATTTTCTTCTTTTTTTTTTCATTTTTTTGTTTTTGTTTGACTGATTATTGATGTCTCATTGAGTCAATTGAATGCATTTGTTAAATTCTAGTTTTAAGTCAATTAATTTCATCAACTAGCTTTTTTATCTCTTTTTATCTCATTTTGCATTTAGCTGATTAAACTTTTTAATGAGTTGTTTTTTTATTGAACTTTTTTTTTCCATTTCAGAAATCCTACTTTTAAAGGAGTTGGTTTTATTTTCTATTTCACTAAAACCACTTTAAGTAATGATTTTCTTCAAATAATTTCTGTGCTTCCTTTTCCAGAGATTTAATTTTTTCCCCATTTTGCTTCAAACTCTCTTTATAAATTCTTCCAAGAGAGTCTTGTGAAATGGAGACCAATTTATATCACTGAATAGAATGCCCACTTTTCTGTGAGCACCAACTCTGATTTGCTAATGCTACTCTTCTTATAGGACTTTTTTACAAGTATAATTACTACAAAAGTGTCCTGCATATAGTGGCAGCATACAGATCCCTAAAATCTTATGGCCAGTTGTTTGATTCCTTTAATATCTGTGGGCTGAGAATTCAAAAAGCAGCTTCAGTAATTGCTATTTCAGTTGTTTCAATGGCATCCTGATGTCTTGCTGTGTAGTGGATTTTAGTATTTCATTTTGTGCTGGAATATGCTTTACTCATATTTCTGTGCTTACAGACTTTTTTCTGCCAATTTTCCAACTTGTCTTGAGCTGGAAAAAATTTTTGTACCACCATTTTGTGAATTCTCCCAATTTCAATTTTGTTCAACCTTCTGATATTGTTGAGGGGGGGGGAGAGGTTGAGGGTTCAGGCTAGTCCCTGACTTTTTCCCTCCAATTTCAGATTTTTTAAAAAAAGTTTTTATTTTAACATTGTGAAATAAAATTAACCTAGCCAACTCTGAAAAAGCTTGCAAATGTCTCTTTCTCCAAACTGCATAATTTACAAATATCATGTTGACCATACATAAAATTATATTTAATATTTGCCTTATGACTTTTACACATGCAAATATGTTTATACAAACACATAAGTAATGTATGCACACATAGGCATAGAGACATCTATGCACTTACATAGATTAATACATAGATATATATATATATATATATTTCATAGTTGCTTTTTCAATTGTTATGTTTTACTCAATATTAGAGAATTGTCAATTTTAAGTAAACATTTAATTTTAAGAAATATAAATTTTATCAGTGAGTCTTTGTTAATACTTTAATTTTGTAAAAAAAAATTCATATCAGTGGGGGCAGCTAGCTGATGCAGTGGATAGAGCACCAGCCCCGAAATCAGGAGGACCTGAGTTCAAATATGACCTTAGACACAAAACTTCTAGCTTTGTGACCCTTGGCAAGTAACTTAACCCTAATTTCCTCAGGGGAAAAAAGTTCATATCAGTGTTTTTGAAATAATCTCAAAGCCAAATCCAGACATTTCTTATCAATTTCATCTCTCCTTCTCTCAGCCACTCTATCTATCTATCTCTGTGTATTTGTCTCTCTGTCTCTCTCTGCCTATGTCTGTTTCTGTCTCATTTTCTCTTTTTCTCTGTCTCTGACTTTCTCCCTTTTCCTTGTTTACATTTTTTTCTTAACTTTTAATGTTGTGGAATAATTACATTACAAATTTGTACATATGGTTAGGTTCTTTGAGGACTATTATTCACCTGTTTGCCAATCTTGTTTAAACTTGAATATCTGCCATACTGCTACCTATTGCACACTTAGGAGTCACACCATCTGCTCTGCAAGTATATTCAAGACAGTATATATATATATCTTTCATTTCTATTTACACTGAATATAATTAAATTGGAAAAAAAAGTAGTTCCAAATTTTATAACTTCTTGAAATTATATGAAAGTCTTTAAGTTTCATTCTTTTTTGATATTTTTCTTATGCAACAAAATCTGGACATTATTTACACAAACAATTTCCCATATCCCATGGCATGGACTTTAAAGACAGAGTGAAGAAGTTGATCTTCCTATTCCATTTGTCTTTAGAAAGAAATGCCACTAATATTTACTAAAAGATAATTTATAGTTCATTGCATTTGAAATGATTTTATTCTTTTTGATTGCTGCTCTTTCTGCCTTTCCATATCCCTACACCCCTCTATAATTCTAGCATACTTTTTTGCTCTCTTATTTGAGCATAATTTATGTGTGTGTGTGTTTATAATTTTTCTTTGAATATTTATAGCATTTCATGTTAATTAGATAACACCACCAGCACCCCTTTGTGGCTACTGTACGGTATTATTGCAAGTTGCTTGAAATTAGAACAAGATTTCGAACCTCATTTTGGCTTTCAGGTTAGCAAAAAAATCATTCATTATATTAGCTCTTCTGTTCTTACTTAGGAATTAATTACATAATCTTGAAGAAATTGTTTCATTTTAGTTTCCATATATATTCAATAAGGAAAGAAGAATTCATGTTTTCTTGGAATCCATGCATTTACAAATTCTGAATCCATGAATTATATTATTGGTTCTTTTCCTAGATATGGTCGCCTATACCTGCTATTAGTCTCTGAGTTGGTACACTTGTCAGATCTACTTTTTGTATTTAAATTGTTATATTTGTATTCCAAAACTACAAACATGTTTTTTGTTTTGATAAGATGAATTCCAAGCTTGTAACCATCATATCTATATGTATTTTGTGCATATTATATGTATCTTATGCCTCAAAGATTCATTATGAATTATGATGGAATTGTTTTAGCCAAATTTTCATTTACCAAGTTCACTTTTCTCTTATGAATTCTATAATTTCAATTTACAGAAAAGATCCAAATATCACTTAAATTCCTAAGTTTTTCACTTTGCCCAATTCATCATAATTATTAACTGTAATTACTAAGTGTCTTACCGTTAAGTCCTTTCTCATAGAACCAAAATCACTACTAGTCATTGCATTTGACAATTTTGGGTGCAAACTCAATTGTACGTGATTGAAATATTTTGTGTGAGGTTAAAAAAAGCTGGCTTGTTTTCCCTAGATATTGAGTCAATAATTACTGATATCTTGTATTTATTTATGTAAATGAATAGATATTATGCCAATTGATAGATTTCCAAGTGATTTCTAAGCACACACTTATAGAATTAGATTGGAAATTATTTCATTGTTCATATTAAATCTGTAAATATTTAATAAAAAATAAAGCAAAGTAAGAGAACTAAACACCAGCCAGTGTTTTTTTAATGAATATTGATTAAAATTTAAATAAAATTCTGTCAGAGTGCAGAAATTTAAGCAAACATTACAAAGTTGGATTTATATTGAGAATTTATAACAAGGATTGTTTGATAGTAGGAAAATAATTAACACAATCCATGATAATAAAGGGGAAAAACCTGAAAAAAAAATTACCTTCTTAGACTCAGAAAAACCCAACTATCAAAAAACCATGTAGAAGGGGATTTTTAAAAAATATCATAAATATATTTCTACAACCAAACATCAGCATCATTGTTGTTATAAAAACTACCCCCCAATAAATAGCAGGGTGTTGGATAGTTCAGTGGATAAACTGATAAATATAGAGTCAGGAATACCTAATTTCACATCCAAACTCAAACAGTTTGTTACTTGTGTGACTTAGGCCATTCACACAACTTTTCTTTGTCTTAATCCACTTGAGGAGGAAATGGAAAACCACTCCAGTATCTTTGTTAAGAAAATCTTAAGAAATATATTGGAGTACTGTGGTTCACATGGTGATAAAGAATCAGAAATATGAACTGAACAACAAAAAATCCCATAAATACTGGAGTAAAGCAATGATGATCACTCTGATGTTATTTGATATAATTCTACAAATTATGAAAATAATAGAAATATAAGAGGAAAAAATAAAGGGTTAAAGGTAGAAAACATAGAAAACAGACTTTCTGATGAGATTATGGTTTATTTACAAAATCCTAAAGAACAATCAAATAAAGTAAATAAGACAATAATTTCAGCAAATTTGTGAGTAACAAAATAAAGTACTAGCAACATTTCTATGTAGCAGGAACATAAATTAAGAGCCAATAATATAAAATAAAATCTCATTAAAATGATTCTGAAACACATATGATATTTTAATATATTATGAATAAAGGCATAATGGTAAACAATATTTTCTTTGATAAAAGTAAAAAGAACTAGAAAAATGTTAATGTGAGTTCTGTGCTAATGAAATGAAAAAAATACTTCCAAAGTTATTTTCCATTTTAATTCCATAATAACTAAATGATATAGAACTAATTTAAAGAATTCCATAAAGTATTAATAAAATACATTTATAATAATAAAATATCTAGAATAATAAAGGGAATGATTTTTTAAAAAGCAAAAATAAAAGGAGCATGACAGGCATCAAACTGTATTATAAAATGACAATCATCAAATCATCAGAAATGATCATTATGGATTTAAAAATGCAGAAATAGGTCATTGAAATAGTATAGTTCAGGGAGAATCAGGAATGTTTGAATCCCACTGTCTCAGGTTTCTATATACGTAATCATCCATTCTATATTAAATACTTCTGAAAGTACTTCCCTTTTTATAAGAATTGGTAAGAAAGCTAGAAACTATCTGAACATCTTATATCATATTAATCAATTAATTAAGAAAAATCAAAAGGTAAATTTAATGAGTATTATATAAAAATTAAATGAGAAAAATTATAAAAATACTGCTAGAAGTAATAGATGTATTCTTATCTAAACAAAGATAACATAGAAGATAGATAATTTTGATTAAATGAAGTTGTAAAGCTTTTGCACAAATAAAACTAATACAATTAGGATAAGCATAACAATATTGGGGACAAATATTGTATCTAGTTTTTAGGATTTGTAGCTTCAAGGTCAATAGATAATCTATAAAATTGCAAAGCCAAAAACACTGAACATGTGAGAAATATAAAAACCATTACAAATATAGTGATATAAAACAAATTTTCACATTATGAATGCCAAATTCAGAACAACAATCTAGAAGAAAAAAAAAAAAACACACACGCAGATATTTTACCCCACATCCAACAAATAAGCAAAAATAAACAAACCAAGAATAGTTCATTATAAAGAGGTTATAGAAAAATAGGAAGAATGATACAAAATTCATTGAACTATCACTAGCATGGGATGAAGTGGGAGGCAGAATTGACAAAATGAGCTTCTTGTCATGGTTTGGCCAGGGCTCCCACATTGGTTCTCACTTGAACACTTAGCATAGAACACTAACCTTCTTCCAAAACAGAAAAGATATAAAAGTGCCCACAACCAAATTAAAAACAAACAAACAAACAAGTTATTCTTCTCCACAATCTTTCTATTGGTGCCATGAACAATATGAGATTGACCCCCTCTTGTTCCAAGCTCAATTTTCTTTAGTGATATGTGGCTAACACCTGTAGCCAGATAGTGCCTGACTCTAGGGATGCACTTCAAAGATTTAAATGTGTCCATCTGGCCTGAGATAGGTGTTTTCCAACAAACTCAACTGGCTCTTGAAGCTTAGTTGTAGCCATCACCTAAGTTGGCAATATGCTTAGATAACTCATAGGTCAATCCAAGTCAAAGGAAGAATTGTCAAGGGATTTAATTTATTTTTCAATGAAAACTGTCTTGTTGGTCTTGAGGTGGTTATTTTTTCTTTCCATTTCCTCCAGACACTCACGTAACCAGATGGAAGGTTGATAAAGGTGGTTGCCCATCCGCATCTTTGGATCCAAATTTACTGGTTTAAATTCGCTCAGATATTCTCCTGTTTCAGGAGCTACTTTGAATCATGGCCTTCGATCCTTACTTGGACTGAAAAACTGAGCCATGAATGCAAGAGAATTTGGAACCAGATAATTATAGTAATATTTTCTGAGCCCTTATTTTGTACTTAAGTGAAGGGATTACTCTAAATCTTCTTTAGGCTTATGGAGGCTACTATGCTACTTCCTCTCTCTGGGAAAACAATTTATAAACACTTCTGCCTCAGGTGAGGCAAGGACAATACTGCAGGAATGCTTACCATTGGCATCTTTGCAATATTTCTGAAAATTTTGTGTAACTAATAGAACTGTGGAAACAAATGAAAGGGAAAGAAAGACTTACATTGCCTAGACAATAACCATATTGCTTGTCAAATTGCTACTTAGCTTTATTTTTCTCTTCCTGCATGCAATATGTTTAAATAAGAAATAAATGTTCTATGTAGATTTATAGAATTATAAAAGATAATATTATATCCTCTCTCTAAGGACTCTAGAAAAATGCAGGTACAATGCAGAGCGAGGTAATAATGTGATCAATCAATTAAACATCTACCTTTAACATAGACCAGCTACATTGTGTTAATAATATGCTATCAGTGAGGCAACAGAAAATTTATAAATACCTTATATTTGACATGTATGATTAGAATGCCTTTGTTTAGGAAAATTCTGCATTTTAACAAAATAAAATCTGAAAGATAAAACCACAAAAGTATAAATGATTATAAGGAAGTTCCCTGAATTTATTACAATTCATGCTATTCAATTTAAGTGTCAAGTGACAAGTAAATTACTTAGTTATGTTCTCCATCCAAGACTTCTAGAGAATTTATTTTCCTTTAAACTTTAATTTTAATGTCTATTTCTAGAATGCCAGTAAATTACCATGGAAACTAACTTGTATTTTATGCTCTCCATTTATGTTTTCTTATTGAGTTTTTCAGAATAATGTGAAAGAATTAAATTATAAAATTATATGGAATTCTAACTAATTATACCATACCTTCTGCCATTTGAAAATAATTTCTTACTTTTCAACCATTATTCCACACATCAAAGATATTAGGATTATTAAAATGTCAAATAATTATGGAAAAACAATCAAGGATATATACAACACTGATTTTTAAAAACTTTATAATTGTATTCAAATATCTAGCATATTATTATATCTAATCTGATCTCAAGAAGATTATCTTTTCTAACTCTAGATCAGGCATTCTATTAATTGTGCCACCTTTTCATTCAAATATCAAACACTTATTTGGTAGACATTCAGTTCAAGCTGTCTGAAAGAGAAGTGAAAATGTGAGGTTGGAAGTCAGAACAGTGGCTGAGACAGGATAGGTATATTTGAAAATTGTCAACATACAGATGGTTTATGTGCCTCGGAACTGATAAAATCAACTGATGAAGTATGATACAGGGGAAAAAGAAGAGGGTTCAGAACAGAACTCTGTGTGATACCAATATTTAGATTATTTAATAAAAATTAATAGATAACAAAGTAAACAGAGAAGCTATGGTTAGATATATAAGAAAAGGACTAATAGCCTAGAATCCCAAAAACCTGGGAAGAAAACAGTATAAAGAAGTGATCAATACTGTCAAATTCTTCAGAGAAGTTGAAGAGTGTGCAATTTCAGTAAAGGTCATTTGTTTTGGCAACTAAGAGATCAATGAAAACTATAGAGCAATTTTAGTGAAATAATGAGGTCTCAATCTGGGATTTAAGAAGAGATTGACAGGAGAGAAAGTAGAGATGCCTATTTTAGGTGGATTTTTCAAGGAGTTTGTGCACAAATGGCAGAAGAGAAATAGCTAATCGGATGATAAGCAGCAATGAAAGTACAAATTCTCAGGGTGTTTTTCAATACAGGGAAGACATGAATGATTTACAGGCAATATATCTATTGCCTGTAATCAGTAAATCAGTAAATAAAGATGTAATATTCTGGTTAGCTTTCTGGAGGTCTTGGGACCAGCCTTTGTTTTAGCAGAATAATCATGAAATGAATAGTCAGGGATAAAGTCCAGTGAGAAGGGCCATTTTCCCAAACATATGCTAATAGAATCATTGAACAATAGATAATTAGCCTTAAGTGCTTGGTTGTCTGATTCAAGCACACCTTTGCAGAGTTTCAGCCCTTTATAACATGATAGAATGAGATTGATTTAGACAGGTGAGGAGTTAACTTTGGGGTAAAATTATAAATGGTACTTCATAATGTGAAGAAAGAATGAAAGAGGAAATAGTGTAAGAAAGCATGTGATTGATGTGAAATGAGGAAGAGGGGAAAAGAGTGAACTCCTGGTTAATAACAATTATTATTTTTCTATAAAATATGAGAGGGACGAGGAAGAAAGAGTCATAGAACAATTGAGGAAGAACAGAAAAGTTATCTAGTATCAGAGAGGGTTCATTTGAGGTTATGTTACATCAATTTGTAATGGCCCCAGTCAGAATGATTGTATGATTTTTTTCCACTGACGCTTGAGATAAAAGAATATAGTGGTCACCCACTACCTTAAGCTGTTTAAGGGCAAGACTCGAACTTTTATATTTATACCTGCAGTATCTAGCACAGTCTTAGTCAAGTGGTAGGTCTATTTTGTTTTTTCATTCATTCACTATCAATAATCCCAGGGTGGAAGCTCCAAACTACCTTTCCCTGAAAGTGTGACAAGGTCTTTTTAGATCTAATATAGGAAGTACTTGGAAACTGAATGGATGTCCATCAATTGGAGAATGGGTGAACAAGTTATGGTATAGGAATGTTATGGACTATTATTTTATTTTTTAAGAAATGATCAGCAGGATGATTTCAGAGAACCTTTGAGAGACTTACATGAACTAATGCTAAATGAAATGAACAGAACCAGCCAATCATTTTTATGTGTCAAACAGCAATATTATACAATGCTTAATTCTGATAGATATGGCTCTCATCAACAGTGAGATAATTCAGACCAATCTAATGATCTTATGATGAAAAAAGTCCATCTTCATCCAGAGAAAGGAGAGTGGGAACTGAATGTGGACCAGAGCATAGTATTTTCATTTGTTATTTGCTTGCATTTTGTTCTTTATCATTTTTTTTTCATTTTATGTCTGATTTTTCTTGTGCAGCACTATATTTCTGAAAATATGCATAGAGGGACTGCACATGTTTAACATATATTGGACCACTTCCCAACTGGGGTATGGTGGGAATGGAGGGAAAATAAATATATAATAAGTTTTTTTTGGGGGGGTTGAATATCAAAAATATTCTATGTATATATTTTGAAAATAAAAAGCTATAATTAAAAAAATATGGAGGACCTATCTAGAACCTAATACTGGTTACTGGTGGTGGCAGAGCAGATGACAAAATGTCCCAGGTAGATGGCAGGGTGGCAAAAGAACAGATTTTTGTATACCTTCATTCTTCAGGTTTTATAATAATCAAATCAAAATTTTCTATACAGTCCAAATTTTTATAGTACTTGACTTTTCTTGAGCAAGGAATTACTCAAGGAATTCAAAGACCTGGATCACCACACCAATTTCCTTCTCAACTAAAACAATTATATTAGGCAATTTCCTTATTAATTCTTATGCTCCTTGAAACTCATTAAACTTTCAGCTCTTAAACTTTCTTAAATTTATGATCTGACTTTTTTGTGCAGAAGAATTGTGAAAATATGTATAAATGAATTGGACATGTTTAAGATATATTGGTTTACTTGTCTTCTTAAAGAAGAAGTGAAAGGAAAAACTGAAACAAAAAAAGTGCAAGAAGGAACTTTGAAAATTATTCATATTTTTTATTAAAACATTTTGTTTACAAAGCATATGTATGGGTAATATTTCCAACATTGACCCTTAAAAAATCTTTTATTCCATATTTTCTCCTTCTTCCCCCCATCTCCTCACCTAACTGGCAAGTAGTCAAATACAGGTTAAATATGTTAAAATACATGTTAGATCCAATATATTTATACATATTTATACAGTTATTTTGTTGCACAA
The DNA here is from genome assembly GCF_902635505.1 of Sarcophilus harrisii. Classification (NCBI taxonomy): domain Eukaryota; kingdom Metazoa; phylum Chordata; class Mammalia; order Dasyuromorphia; family Dasyuridae; genus Sarcophilus; species Sarcophilus harrisii. The sequence continues at coordinate 595,177,349 of NC_045426.1, read as the reverse complement.
GAAAAATCAGATTAAGAAGAAAGAAAAAGGAGGCAGAGCCAAGATGGCAGAGAAGGCATATGTGACTTTTTAAGCTCCTCTCATGCCCTCATGCCCAACATTAAATTCAGTTTCAAAAACTGGTAAAGCCCATGAAGATTGGAAGCACAACTCACCAACCAAAAGTAATGTGAAAGATTGCCAGGAAAGGTTTGTCCTGAGGGGATAGGAACAGATCAGCGCGGGCAGGGAGAGGCTAGTGTCTGGGAGCAGACCAGGGGCAGGAGTGACCTCTGTGGCTAGAGATAATTCTCCCATAGGCAAACTGCTCTGCATTAATTATAAAGCAGTAAACCAACAGAGAAATTAAAGCCAAAGACAGAGGATACTCTATAAAAAATGCCAGATCCTAACAAGATCTGGCTATAACCACCCAAAACCAGAAGTGATTCAGGCAGACCCGTAACACAGCCCTACAACCACATCCTGCAGTACAGGGCTTTTGGGGGGAAGGAAGGGGCCAGTTACACAGCACAATCTGCACAGCAGGAAGGCACAGCCCAAGGCAGCCTCTAATCTGCAGAGTGTGGGGCTTGGCCTGGTGCAATAGAACATTGGCAGCACAACTGTGCTTCATGGGGCAGACACACTTCCAGTCTCTGCAGGGCTATTCACTGCACAGCTGCTAATACCCACAGCACCAGAGTGGACTTTGGCTTTGGTTAGTAAAACTTTCACAGCTCAGCATCTAGCCCCAGGGTTAGTGGGCTTCTCTGCAGGGCAATTTCCCAGCTCAGCCCTGCAGGCCTGAGTTACTTCCTGATGGGGAACTCTTTCCCAGAGCACTCCAGTACTTCACTGGTTTTTGTAGATGGTTGGCAGGACAGGTACCCATCTCTATACCTATCACTGCTCTGCAGGGAGAATGGCTGAATAAATTGTGGTATATGAATATTATGGAATAATATTGTTCGGTAAGAAATGACCAGCAGGAAGATTTCAGAAAGGTCTGGAGTGACTTACATGAACTGATGCTGAGTGAAATGAGCAGGTCCAGAAGATCATTTTATACTTCAACAACATTATTATATGATGATCGATTCTGATGGACATGGCCCTCTTCAACAATGAGATGAACCAAATCAGCTACAATAGATCAGTAATGAAATTGAACCAGCTATACCCAGCGAAAGAACTCTGGGAGATGACAATGAACCATTACATAGAATTCCCAATCCCTATATTTTTGTCTGCCTTCATTTTTTTTTTTATTTCCTTCACAGGCTAATAGTACATTATTTCAAACTCTGATTCTTTTTGTACAGCAAAATAACTGTTAGGACATGTATGGTTATATTGTATTTAATTTATACTTTAACATACATAACATGTATTGGTCAAACTGCTCTTTAATGTTTGGTAGAATTCACATGTAAATCCATCTGGTCCTGGGGATTTTTTCTTAGGGAGTTGATTAATAGATTGTTCAATTTTTTTTTTTTCTAAAATGGGACTATTTAGCAATTTACTTTCCTCTTGGAAGTTATCTGGGAAGCCTATATTTTTTAAGGTAGTCATCCATTTCATTTAGATTATCAAATTTATTGACATAAAGCTGGGCAAAGTAACTCATAATTATTGCTCTAAATTCCTCTTCATTGATGGAAAGTTCTTCCTTTTCATATTTAAGACAAACAATTTGATTTTCCTCTTTCCTTTTTCTAATCAGATTTACTATAGGTTTATCTATTTTATTGTTTTTTTTTTTCCTAAAACCAACTCTTACTTTTTACTTATTTATTCAATAGGTTTTTCTTTCAATTTTATCAATTTCTCCTTTTAATTTTAGAATTTTAAATTTAGTATTTGATTGGGGGATTTTTAATTTGCCCTTTTTCTAGCTCATTAAATTGCAGTCCCATCTCATTGATCTTCTCTTTCTCTATTTTATTCAAGTAATCCTCTAAAATATAAAATTTCCCCTTATTACTGCTTTGGCTTCATCCTGCAGATTTTGGTATGTTGTCTCATTGTTGTCATTCTCTTGGGTGAAATTTTTAATTGTGTCTATGAATTCCTTTTTCACCCATTCATCCTTTAGTTTGAGAATATTTAGTTTCCAATTACTTTTTCATCTGTTTACCCCTAAATTTAGTTGAATGTAGTTTTTCTTGCATTGTGATCTGCAAAGAATGCATTTACTATTTCTGCCTTTTTTCTTTTTTATATCCTAATATGTGGTCAATTTTTGTAGAGGTTCCATGAACTGCTGAGAAAAAAGTATATTCCTTTCTATTTCTATTCAGTTTTCTCCAGAGAGCTTTCATACCTAACTTTTCTAATATTCTATATACCTCTTTAAATTCTTTCTTATTTGTTTTGTAGTTTGATTTACCAAATTCTGAAAATGTATTGTTGAGATCTTCCACTATTATAGTTTTGCTGTCTGTTTCTTCTTGCAACTCTCTTAACTTCTCTTTTAGGAAGTTAGATGGTACACCACTTGGTGCATATATATTTGTTATTGATATTGCTTCATTGTCTGTGCTACTCTTTAGCAAGATATAGTCTCCTTTGTTATCTCTTTTAATTAGATCAAATTTTGCTTTTACTTGATCTGAGATAAGAATGGCTACCCCTGCTTTTTTGACTTCACCTGAAGCATAATGTATTCTGCTCCAGCCTTTTACTTCTAATGTGTATATATAACCCTGCTTTAAATGTGCTTCACGTAAACAACACTTTGTAGGGTTCTGGCTTTTGATCCAGTCTGCTATCTGCCTTCACTTTATGGGAGAGTTTATCTCATTAACATTTATGGTTAAAATTATAATTCTGTATTTATTGCCATGTTATTATCCTCAGATTATGCTTTTCTTTTTCTTTCCCCCCATGCCTTCCTCCCCAGAATTAAACTTATGGGAACCACTTACCTCATGCAGTTCTCCCTCTATAGAATCACTCCCAATCCCTTTGAGTCCCTTCGTCTTTCTTATACCTTTACCTTATTACTCTTTTCCTTTGTTCTTTTCCTCTCCCATTTTTTAATGAGGTGAGAGAAGTTTCTCTGTAAAACACATATGTCTATTATTTTCTCTTTGAGCCAAACCTGATGAGAATAAGATTCACACATTGTTGCTTCTCCCCTCTATATTCCCTCAGATATGATAGGTTTTCTTTTGCCTCTTCATGGGATGTAATTTCACTCTTTTTATCTCCTTTTCCCTTTTTCTGATACTATCCCCTTTCCACTTCTCTTTCCCTTTTTATATTATATCAGTAAAATAAAAATATACATGCACTCTTTATTTATGTCCATAACAGAAATAGAGTTCTCAACAGTTCTTGTTACCTTTTTCTGCTTCTCTTGAGTCCTATAGTTGAAGGTCAAATTTTTTGTTCAGCTCTGTTGTTTTCATTAGAAACAAATGGAATTCACCTGTCTCATTAAATGTCCATCTTCTTCCTTGGAAGAAAATGCCTGGGGAGCCAAGATGGCGGAGAAGGGACACGTGATTTTCTAAGCTCCTCTCATTACCCTCATAACCAACTATTTAATTCAGCCTCACAAATCGCTCTTCACTGCTTAAATTCATGAAGATCAGAAGTACTACAACTTACCAGCTGAAGTCAATCTGGAAGATTGCCAGGAAAAGTTTGTCGTGAGGGGCCAGGAACAGACTAGCACAGGCAGGGAGAGACTAGCCTCCTGAGCAGACCAGGGGTGGGGTGATCTCTGTGGCTAGAGAAGTTATAGAGAGGACTCTGCTATAGGCTAACTGCTCTGCCTTGATTACAAAGCAGGAAACTGGCAGAGAAATTAAAGCCTAAAACAGAGGGTACTCTAAAAACTGCCAGAACCTAACAAGATCTGGCTATAATTACTCAAACCCAGAAGTTATTCAGGCAGACTGTAATGAAGCCCTGCAGCCATATCCTGCAATTTGGGCTTTTGCGGGGGCAGATACAAACCCACACAGCAGGGGGGCACAAACTGGGCAGCCTATAATCAGCACAGTGGGGGGCTTGGCCTGGGGCAATAGAACTTCCCAGCAGGACTGTGCTTCCCGGGGCAAAGACACTTCTGATCCCTGCAAATGCATTCACTGCTCAAAGCCTAATACCCACAGCCCCAGGGTGGGGTTTGGCTTGAGATAGAGAAACTCTCCTTGCTCAGCGTTTAGCCCCAGGGCAGTCGTTATCTCACACAGTGGGGGTTCTTTGCAGGGCACTTTCCCAGCTCTGCCCTGCAGGCTTGATTTACTCCCAGGGGGGAACTCTTTCCCAGAGCACTCCAGTACCTTGCTGCTTTTTGCAGTGGGCTAGCAGGACAGCTACCTGTCCCTACACCTTTCACTGCTCTACAGAGGAAGCTGGTAATCTCCTGGCCTTGAAGGCAGACACTACAGGCTTTAACAAAATGAGTAAAAAAATCAAAAGGATGATTGATAGTTTCTATTCAGAAAGAGAACAGTTTTTCAACCCTGAAGAGATTAATAGCAGACAGTTTCCAGACAATTGTTGGTCCCAATAAAAAAGGCTCTTCTAGAAGAGACTATTAAAAAATCTTAAAGAACTAGAAGAAAAATGGGAAAAGGAAAGAGAAGCTATGCAACAGAGTACTAAAAAGACACATAACTCACTAAAAGAAAAAGTAGAAAAAGAAAACAACTTCCTGAAATGTGTATTGGAAAAGGTATAAAACACCCAAGAAGTTCAGGGAAACAGAATTTGTGAATTGGAAGAAGAAAATAACTCACTAAAAAAAATTAGTGAAATGGAAAAAAAAATTCCATAGAGCAAAACAACTCATTTAAAAACTCAATTGGACATATACAAAAAGGAGTGAAAAAAGCTAATGAAAATAACTCACTAAAAATCAGAACCAAACAAATAGAAATGACTTATTTATTGAGACAGGAAAAATCAGTCAAGCAAAACCAAAAAATGAAGGATTGGAAAAAATGTCAAATACTTACTTGGAAAAACAACAGACCCGGAAAATAGATCTAGGAGAGATAACCTGAGGATCTTTAGATTACCTGAAAATTATGATGAAAAAAAGAGCCTAGATACCATTTTACAGGAAATCATCAAAGAGAACTGCCCAGAAGTAATAGAACCAGAAGGTAAAATAGGCATTGAAAGAATCTATCGAACACCTTCTGAAAAAGACCCTTAAATAAAGACTCCAAGGAATATTGTGGCCGAACTTCAGAATTTTCAGACTAAAGAAAAAATTTTACAAGCAGCCAGGAAAAAAAAACAGTTCAAATACCAAGGTGCCACAATAATGGTCACTCAAGATCTGGCTGTCTCAACATTAAAGGATCGGAGGGCCTGGAATTTGATATACCAAAAGGCAAAAGAACTTGAAATGCATCAAAGAATAAACTCCCCAGCTAATCTGAGCATTTTTTTCCATGGAAGAAGATGGACATTTAATGAAACAGAGGAATTCCATCTGTTTCTAAGGAAAAAAACAGACTTAAACAAAAAAAAATTGATCTCCAACAACAGGATGCAAGAGAAGCAGAGAAAGGTAAAAGGAACTCTTGAGAACTGTATTTCTGTTGAGGACATACATAAAAACCATATGTATAATTTGATTTTACTTATATAAGATAAAAAAGGGAAGTAGGAATGGAAAGGGGATAGAGTCAGAAAAAGGGAAAAGGGGAGATAAAAAGAGAGAAACTACATGCAATGATGAGGCAAAGGAAACCTATCATATCTGAAGGAACTTAGAGAGGGGGAGGAACACCGTGTGAATCTTACTCTCATCAGAGTTGGCTCAAAGAGGAAATAATTGACATATTTGTTTTACATAGAATCTTCTTTCCCCTCATTAAAAAGTAGGAGAGGAAAAGGAAAAAGGAAAAAGAGTAATAAGGGAAGGGTACAAGAAAGGGGAAGGGATTCAAAGGGAGGAGGGAGGAATACTAAAGAGGGAGAGCTGGGTGATGCAAGTGGGACCAATAAGTTTAATACTAGGGAAGCAGGGAAGGAGGGCAAGAAAAAGAAAAGCATAATCTGGGGATATTAGGATGGCAGGAAATACAGAATTAGTAATTTTAACCATAAATGTGAATGGGATGAACTCTCCCATAAAGAGGAGGCAGATAGCAGACTGGATCAAAAGTCAGAACCCTATAATATGTTGTTTACAGGAAACACATTTAAAACAGGGAGATACATACAGACTAAAGGTAAAAGGCTAGAGCAGAATCTTTTATGTTTCAGGTGAAGTCAAAAAAGCAGGGGTAGCCATCCTTATCTCAGATCAAGCAAAAGCAAAAATTGATCTAATAAAAAGAGATAAGGAAGGAAACTATATCTTGCTAAAGGGTACTATAGACAATGAAGCAATATCAGTATTAAACATATATGCACCAAACATATATGCACCAAGTGCTATAGCATCTGACTTCCTAAAGGAGAAGTTAAGAGAGTTGCGAGAAGAAATAGAGAGCAAAACTATAATAGCAGGAGATCTCAATTTTGCACTCTCAGATTTAGATAAACCAAATCACAGTGATTTGTGAAAGAATTTACTGAGATAAATAGAATATTAGAAGAATTAGGTATGATAGATCTCTGGAGAAAACTGAATGGTGACAGAAAGGAGTATACTTTATTCTCAGCAGTTCATGATAACCACTTTATGTCCTTTATTAGGACATAAAGACCTCAAAATTAAATGCAGGAAGGCAGATACAGTAAATGCTTTCCTTTCAGATCACAATGCAATAAAAACTACATTCAACAAAAAGTTAGGTGTAAATAGACCAAAAAGTAATTGGAAACTAAATAATCTCATCTTAAAGAATTATTGGGTGAAACAGCAAATTATAGCACAATAATTTCACTCAAGATAATTACAATGGTGAGGCATCATACCAAAATGTGTGGGATGCAGCCAAAGTGGTAATAACGGGAATTTTTATATCCTTAGAGGCTTACTTGAATAAAATAGAGAAAGAGAAGGTCAATGAATTGGGCTTTCAACTTAAAAAGCTAGAAAAAGACCAAATTGAAAACCCCCAATCAATTATTAAACTTGAAATTCTAAATTTAAAAGGAGAAATTAATAATATTGAAAGTAAAAAAAAAACTATTGAACTAATAAATAAAATTAAGAGTTGGTTTTATGAAAAAAACAATAAAATTGATAAACCTTTGATAAATCTGATTAGAAAAAGGAGAGAGGAAAATCAAATTAGTAGTCTTAAAAACGAAAAGGGAGAACTTTCCACCAATGAAGAGGAAATTAAGGAAATAATAAGGGGTTACTTTGCCCAACTTTTTGCCAATAAATTTGATAACCTTAGTGAAATGGATGAATACCTCCAAAAATATAGGCTTTCCAGATTATCAGAGGAGGAAGTAAATTGCTTAAATAGTCCCATTTCAGAAAAAAAGAAATAGAACAAGCTATTACTCAACTCCCTAAAAAAATCCCGAGGACCAGATGGATTTATATGTGAATTCTACCAAACATTCAAAGAACAATTAGTCCTAATGCTTTATAAACTATTTGAAAAAATAGGGAATGAAGGAGTCCTACCAAGTTCCTTTTATGACAGAGACATAATACTGATACCTAAACCAGGTATATTAAAAATAGAGAAAGAAAATTATAGACCAATCTCCCTAATGAATATTGATGCTAAAATCTTAAATAAAATATTAGCAAAAAGACTACAGAAAATAATCCCCAGGATAATACACCACGTTCAAGTAGGATTTATATCAGGAATGCAGGGCTGTGTCAATATTAGGAAAACTATCATTATAATTGGCTATATTAATAACCAAAATAACAAAAACCATATGATCATCTCAATAGATGCAGAAAAAAGCATTTGATAAAATCCAACATCCATTCCTATTAAAAACACTTGAAAGTACAGGAATAAATGGACTTTTCCTTGAAATCATCAGTAGTGTCTATTTAAAACCAGCAGTAAGCATCATATGTAATGGGGACAAATCGCAACCATTCCCAATAAGATCAGGTGTGAAAAAAGGTTGCCCACTATCACTGTTTCTATTTAATATTGTATTAGAAATGCTAGCTTTGACAATAAGAGTTGAGAAAGACATTAAAGTAATAAGAATAGGCAATGAGGAAACCAAATTATCACTCTTTGCTGATGATATGATGATATATTTAGAGAACCCCAGAGATTCTACTAAAAAGTTATTAGAAATAATCCACAACTTTAGCAGAGTTGCAGGTTATAAAGTTAGCCCACATAAGTCATCATTCTTATATATCACTAACAAAATCTGACAGTCAGAGTTACAAAGACAAATTCCATTTAAAGTAACTACTGATTGTATAAAATATTTAGGAATCTATCTGCCAAGGGAAAATCAGAAACTTTATGAGCAAAACTACAAAACACTTTCCACACAAATTAAGTCTGAAGTAACCAACTGGAAAAATATTAAATGCTCTTGGATTGGATGAGCAAATATAATAAAGATGACAATACTACCTAAACTAATCTATTTATTTAGTGCTATACCAATCAGACACCCAAAAAACTATTTTGATGACCTAGAAAAAATAACAACAAAGTTCTTATGGAAAAAAAAAAAAAAGGTCAAGAATTTCAAGGGAATTAATGAAAAAGAAAATCAAATGAAGGAAGAAAATGCTCCACTTAGCTAGCAAGTCCATTCTTGGTTGCATTCCAAGTTCTTTTGCCTTTCACAATATCAGATTCCAGGCACTTCAATCCTTCAATATGGAAGCAGCTAGATCCTGAGTGATCCTTATTGTAGCTACTTGGTATTTTTTTCTGGCTACTTGTAATACTTTTTCTTTAGCCTGATCTGAAATTTAGCCACACTATTCCTTGGGTATTTTATTTTAGGGTCTCTTTCAGAAGGTGTTTGATAAATTCTTTCAATACTTATTTTACCCTGTGATTCTATTACATCTGTGCAGTTCTCTTTGATGATTTCTTGTAAAATAGTGTCTAGGCTCTTTTGTTCATCATAATTTTCAGAAAGTCGAATAATCCTCAGTTTATCTCTCTTACATTTATTTTCCAGGTCTGTTGTTTTTCCAAGCAGATATTTGACATTTTTTTCTTTCTTTCTTTCTATTTTTTTTTTTTGGGGGTGTTGCTTCACTGATTGTTGATGTCTCCATGAATTATTCATATCTATTTGTTCAGTTTGGATTTTCTTCATTAGCTTCTTTTTACTTCTTTTTGTATATCTCAATTGAGTTTTCAAATGACTTGTTTTGATGGAGTTTATTTATTTTAAAAGAGATTTTTTTTTTTTTTACAATTCAGAAATCCTACTTTACTGGGAGTTTTTATCTTTTCCAATTCACAAACCCTACTTTCCTGGGAGATCTTTACCTTTTCCAATTCACATTTCAAGAAATTATTTTCTTTTTCTACTTTATCAATTTTTTCTTTAAGTGAGTTATAAGTCTTTTCTATACTCTCATGCCAAGCTTCTCTTTCCTTTCCCCATTTTTCTTCTAGTCTATTTTAAGATTTTTTAAAATATAATTTCTTTGAAGATCAGATTACATCCCTCTTTGGTGTTTTGTCTTTAGACTATTTACTTTTAGTTTCCTTGGGGTTGAAACCCTGCTCTCTTTCTATATAGAAGCTTTTGATGGTTCCTTTGGCTTTTTTACTCATTTTTTAAAAATCCCGTTGGGTCAGCCTTTAGGGCAAGAAGGTTACTAGCTTCCTCTGGAGAGCAAGGATAGATAGATGGACAGTAGCTGTCCTGTGAATAGGCTGCTAAAAGCAGTGGGGTTCTGGCAAAGCTCTGGGAAAAAACCCACACAGAAAGTGTCTCTGCCCTGAGTAACATGACCCAAGCTATGGAAGTGCCCTGTGATGAGTCCTGCTGTGATGATTAGTGATTGCTCTGGGGCTAGAAGCTGAGTGTGGAAAGTGACACTGCCCTAGGCAGAACCTTGCCATGAGGAGTTTGCCTTGGGAAGACTCCTGCACTAGAAATGTCTCTGCTCTGGGGAAAGCAGTCCCCAGACTGCTGGTTGTTGAAGATCTATTGCCACAGGCAACTCGTCCCCCCTCTTCCCCCCCCCCCCAGCTGTGCAGATTAGAGGCTGTCCTGGGCAGAGCCCTCTGCTATGCAGATTTGTGAATGTCTCGAGCAAAATCCCTGTGCTGCAGAATGTGACTGCACAGCTGTGCTGTGGTCTATGCTCAGTCACTCACTTCCTGTTTTGGGTGGGTGTAGTCACATCCTGTTAAATTCTGGCATTTTTTTTTTTTTTTGGAAGGCAGTCTACCTTTGACTTTAACTTCTCTGCTGATCTACTGCTTTGCAACAAAAGCAGAGCAGCCAACCTCTGGTAGAGTCCTCCCTGTATATTTTCCAGCCACAGAGACCACCTCTGCCTCATCCACTCAATATGCTAGTCTCTGCTTCTATTTCCCTGCTTGCATTGGTCTGCTCCCACTGATCAGGACAAACCATATCATGCGATCTTCCAGATTATCTTTGGCTGGTAATTTGTTGCACTTCTAATCTTCATGAATTTTATCAGTCAAGCACTATTTTTGAGGCAGAATATGATAATTAGCAGTGAGGGTATGAAAGGAGCTTAGAATGTTGCATGTGTCTTTTCTGCCATCTTGGCTCCTGCTATTTTTACTTCTTTTTGTATATGTCCAATTGAGTTTTTAAATGAACTGTTTTGCTCTATGGAATTTTTTTCCATTTCACTAATTTTTTTCTGAATTATTTTCTTTTTCCAGTTCAAAAATCCTCCTCTCCTGGGAGTTCTTTATCTTTTCCAGTTCACAAATTCTGTTTCCCTGGGAGTTCTTTACCTTTTCCAATTAACATTTCAGGAATTTTTTTTCTTTTTTCACTTTATCAACTTTTCTTTAGTGGGTTATAAGCCTTTTCTGTATCTCTTGCATAGCTCCTCTTTCCTTTCCCCATTTTTTTCTAGCTGTCTTTTAAGACCTTTTATAATTTCTTCTAGAAGAGTCTTGTGTGATGGGCATCAGGTTACATTGGTCTTTGGTGTTTTGGCTGGAGACTGTCTACTATTATTCTCCTTGGGGTGTACAACCTGCTCTCTTTCTGTATAGAAGCTATCAATAGCTAGAGTTAGCTTGGCTTTTTAATTAATTTTTTTTTAAAAGCCCTTAGAGTCTGCATTCAGGGCAAAGAGGTTACCAGCTTTCTGTACAGTACAGGGATAAATATATGGACAGTAAGTCTCCTGCAAATGGGCTGCAAAGAGTGGTTTAACTGCAGAAGTGCCCTGGGAAGAGCCTCACAGCAGAAGTGTCTCTGCCCTGGGAAGCGCCCCAGCACTGCCAAAGTTCTACTGCCCTGAGCAGAGCCCTCCCCTCCCTTTCTCTCCAGTGTGAATAAGTGTGGCTGCCCTGGCCAAAAGCACTGCATTGCAGAATGTGGCTGCACATATGTGCTGTGGTCCATGTTGAGTCACTTCCAGTGCCTGGTGGGTGTAGCCAAGTCCTGTAAAACTCTGGTGTTTTTTGGAGTACACTCTATTTTGGGTGTTTGTGTAACTACTCTGCTGATATACTGCTTTGCAACAAAATCAAAGCAGCCAACCTGTGGTAGAGTCCTCCCTGCAAATTTTCTAGCCATGAAAACTGCCCCACCCTCTGTTCACTCAATGTGCTAGTCTCTGTGTTCTGCCTTTCTTCCTGCACTGGCCTGTTCCTCCGATCAGGACAAACCATTTCTGGAGATCTTCCAGATTATCTTCGTTTAGTAATTTGTTGTACTCCCAATATTTGTAGATTTTACCAGTCAAGCAATATTTCTGAGGGTGAATTTGGTAATTAGAATTGAGGGTAGAAGGGGAGCTTAGAATGATGCCTGTGTCTTCTCTGCAATCTTGGCTTCACCCCTCCAACCACCCCAAGGCTTGCATTTCTAACACAGCAGTGGTGATAGTGGGCAAAACTCTTTCAACCCTGATCTTATTAGGAATGGTTCTAATTTATCCCCATTATGTATGATGCTTGCTTATGGTTTTAAATAGGTGCCACTGACTAATTTAAGGAAAAGTCCATTTATTCCTATAATCTCTAGTGTTTTTAAAAGGGATGGATGTTGCATTTTATCAAATGCTTTTTATCAACCTTTTGAGATGTCATAATTTTTTTGTAAATTTGATTATTGATATAGTCAATTATGCTAATAGTTTTCCTAATATTGAATCAGCCCTGCATTATTGGTAAAAATCCCAATTGGTCATGGTCTATTATCTTGGGAATGGTTATCTATAATCTCTTTCCTAATATTTTATTTAAGATTTTTTCATCAATATTCATTAGGGAGAGTGGTCTATAATTTTTTTCCCTGTTTTCATTCAACCTGATTTACATATCAGTAACATAAACGTGTCATAAAAGGAATTTGTCAGGACTTCTTCGATCCCTATGTTTTCAAATAGTTTATATAGCATTGGAAGTAATTGTTCTTTAAATGTTGGGTAGATTTTACATGTAAATACATCTGATACCAGTGAATTTTTCTTGGGGATTTGATTAATAGCTTCTTCTATTTCTTTTTCTAAAATGGCACTATTTATTTATTTCTTCTTCTGATAATCTGAGGGATCTATATTTTGTAGGTATTCCTCCATTTCATTTAGCTTGCCAAGTTTATTGGCATAAAGTTGGGCAAAGTAACTCCTGATAATTGATCTAGTTTCCTCTACATTGGTGGATAGTTCTCTTTTCAATTTTTGAGACTAACAATTTTATTTTTTTCTTTTCTTTTTCTAATCAAATTAACTAAAGCTTTATCTATCTGCTCATTTCACTTAGCATCAGTTCATGTAGGTCTCTTAAAGCCTCTATGAAATTATCCTGCTGGCCATTTCTTATAGAACAATAATATTCCATAGAATTCATATAGCATAATTTATTCAGCCATTCTCCAATTGATGGGTATTCACTCAGTTCCCAGTTCCTTGCTACTACAAAGAGGGCTGCCACAAATATTTTTTCACATGTGGGTCTCTTTCCTTGCTTTAACATCTTTTCTGATATAGGCCCAATAAAAACACTGTTGGGTCAAAGGGTATGCACAGTTTGTTATCTTTTTGAGCATAGTTCCAAAGTGTATTCCAGAATGGTTGGATCCATTTACAAATCCATCTACAATGTATTAGTAGCCCAGTTTTCTCACATCCTCTCCAACATTTGTCCTTGTCTTTTCTTGTCATCTTAACCAATATGAGAAGTGTGTAATGGTATCTCAGAGTCATCTTAATTTGTATTTCTCTGATCAATAGTGATTTAGAACACCTTCTCATATAATTAGAAATAGTTTTAATTTCTTCATCTGAAAATTGTCTGTTCATATCCTTTGACAATTTATTAATAGGAGAAAAAGCTTGGATTCTTATAAATTTGTGTTAATTCTCTATATATTATAGAAATAAGGCCTTTATCAGAACCCCGAAATGTAAAAAAAAATTATTTCCCAGCTTATACCTTCCTTTCTGATCGTCTCCATTAATTTTGTTTGTACAAAACAGTTTTAAGTTAATATAATCAAAAGTATCTTTCTGCTGTTCAATTATAAGTTCCAGTTTTTCTTTGGACACAAAGTCCTTCCTTCTCCACAGATCTGAGAGATAAACTATCTTATGTTCCGCTAATTTGTTTATAATATCAGTCTTTATGTCTAAATCATGAACCTATTTAGATCTTATCTTGGTACATGGTGTCCAGTGTGGGTTAAGCCCTTAATTTCTTCCATATTAGTTTGCAATTTTCCCTGCAATTTTTCTCAGAGAGTTTTTATCCTGAAAGTTGGGGTCTTAAGCGAAACACATAAGAAATGAGGAGCAGGACATTATCAGAAAATCCTCAGAAGTCTTCCATTAGCTCAAGCAAAGTGAAATGTAATACAAAATGCATAGTAATACCAAAGTTATAGGATGATAAGTCATGAATAACTTTGTTATAATCAGAAATTCAGTGATCCAAGATTACTCTGAAGAATATATGATGAAAAATGCTTTTCATGTCGAGAGTAAGAACTGATAGATATCTGATTCCAGACTGAAGTATGTTTTTTTCTTAAACTTTTGTTGTTGTTGTTGTTGTTGTTGTTGTTGTTGTTGTTGTTGTTGTTGTTTGGAAGGGAAGGAAAGAAGAGTTGAGATTTCTGTTTTTGTTTGCTACATTACTTTATTTCCCACAACTGTACATGTCTTCTCAATAACAAAGTTTGAGGAAGGGAGAGAATCTGGAATTCAAAATCTTAAAAAATAAAAGCGAAAAAGTGCATTTACATGTAACTATAGAAAAGAAAAACATTCATTAAAAAAATACACCTTCTCAGACCTGTGGAAGGGGAAGGTCTTTATGACCAAAGCAGAACTAGAGATCATTACTGATCACAAAATAGAAAATTTCGATTATATCAAACTGAAAAGTTTTTGTACAAACAAAACTAATGCAGACAAGATTAGAAGGGAAGCAATAAACTGGGAAAATATTTTTACAGTCAAAGGTTCTGATAAAGGCCTCATTTCCAAAATATATAGAGAATTAACTCAAATTTATAAAAAATCAAGCTATTCTCCAATTGAAAAATGGTCAAAGGATATGAACAGACAATTCTCAGATGAAGAAATGGAAACTATTTCTAGTCATATGAAAAGATGCTCCAAGTCATTATTAATCAGAGAAATGCAAATTAAGACAACTCTAAGATACCACTACACAAATGTCAGATTGGCTAAGATGACAGGAAAAAATAATGATGATTGTTGGAGGGGATGCGGGAAAACTGGGACATTGATGCATTGTTGGTGGAGTTGTGAACAAATCCAACCATTTTGGAGAGTAGTTTGGAACTATGCTCAAAAAGTTATCAAACTGTGCATACCCTTTGATCCAGCAGTGTTACTACTGGGATTATATCCCAAAGAGATTATAAAGAAGGGAAAGGGACCTGTATGTGCACGAATGTTTGTGGCAGCCCTTTTTGTAGTGGCTAAAAACTGGAAACTGAATGGATGTCCATCAGTTGGAGAATGGCTGAATAAATTGTGGTATATGAAAATTATGGAATATTACTGTTCTGTAAGAAATGACCAACAGGATGATTTCAGAAAGGCCTGGAGAGACTTACACGAACTGATGCTGAGTGAAATGAGCAGGACCAGGAGATCATTATATACTTCAACAACAATACTAGATGATGACCAGTTCTGATGGATCAGGCCATCCTCAGCAACGAGATCAACCAAATCATTTCTAATGGAGCAGAAATGAACTGAACTAGCTATGCCCAGAAAAAGAACTCTGGGAGATGACTAAAAACCATTACATTGAATTCCCAATCCCTATCTTTATGCACACCTGCATTTTTGATTTCCTTCACAAGCTAATTGTACAATATTTCAGAGTCTGATTCTTTTTGTACAGCAAAATAACATTTTGGTCAGGTATACTTATTGTGTATCTAATTTATATTTTAATATATTTAACATCTACTGGTCATCCTGCCATCTAGGGGAGGGGGTGGGGGGGTAAGAGGTGAAAAATTGGAACAAGGGGTTTGGCAATTGTTAATGCTGTAAAGTTACCCATGTATATATCCTGTAAATAAAAGGCTATTAAATAAAAAAAAAAAACAATACTAAGTGTAGCTAAACTATTTAAAATATATCAACCAAAGACACCTAATTTTTACATAGCGTTTCAGTAATTTCACATTCACATATGATTTCAAACCAAAATGTTTTAATTTTAAAGGTAATATATTTAAAGAAAAAAATAGTTATATTAAATGAATCCATAATTCATCAATTATATTTTCAACAGGATGCCATTATTTGAAATTGACAATAGGAGTTATTAAGTCAGCCCTAAAAGACAAAAGTGGAGAAGGGATATGATAAGAATTTAAACAATTAGGCTGCATATGAACAATGCACTTAGCAATTACAAGAATTCTAGACATAGTGGTTATTTTTAAATTACTGGAAAAAAGATTTTATGGCTAAGTTTTCATATTTTATTAGCATATTGCAAATTATAAAACCACATAAGATGGTAAAAAATAGGACTTCCACCTAAAATGGCAGAGAGGAGCCACACAGCTGTGTAAGATCCGTGTTTTCTGTCAGAATTCATTTCATGACAAGCCTCTGAATTAATGCTTGACTGAAAAAAAAACCCACAAATAGTTACCAAGAGAAGACATCCTTGAAATTCACCAGGAAAGATCTGTTTTTGTTCGAGGACGGGGACAGTTTCAGATGAGCATAGGCTGAGGCCAGTGGCAGTGAGAGCACAGGAGGCAGCTCACAACTGAGCAGAGCAGAGGGGGTGGGGTGAGATCTCAGGTGTCTCTTTCAAGGAGAGTTTTGATACAGGATTGGACACATTGACCTGGCAACAAGTCAGTAGTCCAGCAGAGAAACTAAAAACATCGGGAGTGAAGAATACAACCCCAAAAAGCTGGAGTTTCTCGAGATCTGACCACCCCTCCTCCACAGTGTCTCAGCATGCTCTCACAGTCTCAGAGCACAGGTAAAGCACAGCCATTGCTTTCCTATTAGGGCTGCACTGCTGCCTCCCCCCTTCTGCTCCCCTCCCCTGCAGTCTGTAGAAGAAGCTCAGTAACACCACCAAGTGCCTCCCCACAAAAAAGCAGATTGCATTTGGGTTTTTTTTTCTTTTTTTCTTTGCTAATTTGTCTTTGATTTTTCTCTGAGAAACTAAGCAAAAATTTGAAAAGGACCTTAACCACTGACATGAATAGTAATGCATGTATAGTATGCATCTCTATATGAATAGAGAGCAGACTCTAAACCCTGAGGAGAATAAAAGCAGATTGTCTCCAGGTAAATCCTCAAATGAGGAGATTATCTGTTCCTCAGCACAGGTGAATCTCATAGAAGAAATCAAAAAGGCTTTCACAAGAGAGCTAGAAGAAAAATGGGAAAAGGAGAAAGAGGCTTGGTAAGAGAGTCTGGAGAAGTCATCCCACTCGTTTAAAGAGAGAATGGATGAAGAAATCAAATCCTTGAAAAATAGGATTAGTGAACTGGAAACAGAAAATAGCTCTCTAAAAAAATAAAATTGGCGAAATGGAAAAAAAATTCCATAGAACAAAACAATTCAATTGGACAATTAGAAAAAGACATTTAAAAAGTGAGTGAAGAAAATATTTAACTGAAAATCAGAATCGAACAAATGGAATTGAATGACTTGAGGAGACAACAAGAATCAGTCAAGCAAAACCAAAAAAAAAAAAAAAAATCAAACAATGGAAAAAATGTGAAATAACTTCTTGGGAAAACAATAGACTTGGAAAATGGGTCTAGAAGAGACAAACTGAGAATTATTGGACCCCAGAAAAATATGACGAAAAAAGAGCCTGGAAACTATTTTAAAGGAAATTATCAACAAGAATTGCCCAGAAGTCATAGAAACAGAAGGCAAAATAGACATTGAAAGAATTCATCGATCACATACTGAAAGGTATCCTAAAATCAAAACACCAAGAAATATAGTGGCCAAATACCAGAATCCTCAGACAAAGGAAAAAATACTACAAGCGCCTAGAAAAACACAATTCAAATATAGAGGAGCCACAACAAGGATCACCCAAGATCTAGCAGCATCCACATTAAAAGATCGATGGGCCTGGAACATGATATTCTGAAAGGCTAAGGAACTCAGTACGCAACCAAAAATAACCTACCCAGCCAGAATGAGCATCTTTTTTCAGGGAAGAAGATGGACATTCACGGAAATAAGCGAATTTCACCTATTTTCAATGAAAAAACCAGAACTTAACCAAAAAGTTTGATCTACAAATATAGAACTCAAGAGAAATCTAAAAAGGTATAAAGAAATTTTGGGAAGTACATTTGTGCTATAAAGATATATAAAGAATACATGTATACCTTGTTCTAGAAACTAGAGGTGGAAAGGATATCGTACCAAAAAAAGGGTAAAGTGGGGGTACTACATCTCACAAAGAGGCAAAGGAAACCTATTATTTCTGAGAGAAAGAATGGAGCGGGATCAATATAGTGAATATCTTACTGCCATCAAAATTGTCTTAAAAAGAAAAATTTTAGATATATTTGATTTATGGTGAAATTTCTCCTACTTCATTGAAAAGTGGGAAGGGAAAAGTGAAAATGAAAGGAATAAGCTAAGTGGAAGGGAATAAAGAAACTGTGAGGAAAAGGAGTAAAATAGGGGGAGGAACTCTAAGATAGGGATAAGGAATACTAAAAAGAGAGGGCTGTGAGAAGCAAGTGGTGCTCACAAGTTTAAACTGGGGAGTGGGTAAGAGGGAATGAAGGGAGAAAAGCATAAACAGGGGTTAACAAGATGGCAAGTAATACAGAATTGGCCATTTTAACCATAAATGTGAATGGAGAAAACTCCCCCATAAAGAGGAAGTGGTTAGCAGAATGGATTAAAAGCCAGAATCCTACAATATGTTGTTTACAGGAAACACACCTGAAATAGGAAGATACATACAGAATAAAGGGAAAAGGCTGGAGCAGAATCTACCATGTTTCAGGTGAAGTCAAAAAAGCAGGGTTAGCCATCCTGATCTCAGACCAAGCAAAAGCAAAAATTGGTCTAATTAAAAGACATAAGGAAGGGTACTATATCTTGCTAAAGGGAAGCATAGATAATGAAGCAATATCAATATTAAACATATATGCACCAATTGGTGTAACATCTAAATTCTTAAAAGAGATATTAAGAGAGCTGCAAGAAGAAATAGACAGCAAAACTATAAAAGTGGGAGATCTCAACCTTGCACTTTCAAAATTAGATAAATCAAACCACAAAATAAATAAGAAAGAAGTCAAAGAGGTAAATAGAATGCTAGAAAAGTTAGGTATGATAGTTCTCTGGAGAAAACGAAATGGAGACAGAAAAGAGTACACTTTCTTTTCAGCAGTTCATGGAACCTATACAAAAATAGACCATATATTAGGACATAACCTCAAACTCAAATGCAGTAAGGCAGAAATAGTAAATGCATCCTTTTCAGATCATGATGAAATGAAAATTACATTCAACAAAAAGCCAGGGGAAAGTAGACCAAAAAATAATTGGAAACTAAATAATCTCATACTAAAGAATGATTGGGTGAAACAGCAAATCATAGACATAATTAATAACTTCACCCAAGAAAACAACGATAATGAGACAGCATACCAAAATGTGTGGGATGCAGCCAAAGCAGTAGTATGGAGAAATTTCATATCTCTAGTGACCCACTTGCATAAAATAGAGAAAGAGAAGGTCAATGAATTGGGCTTGCAACTAAAAATGATAGAAAAGGAAAAATTAAAAACCCCCAGTCAAACACTAAACTTGACATTCTAAAACTGAAAAGAGATATCAATAAAACTGAAAGTAAAAAAAAAAAACTATTAAATTAATTAATAAAACTAAGAGTTGGTTCTATGATAAAACCAAGAAAATATGCAAACCCTTAGTAAATCTGATTTAAAAAAGGAAAGAGAAAAATCAAATTGTTAGTCTTAAAAATAAAAAGGGAGAACTCACACTAACGAAGAGGAAATTAGAGCAATAATTAAGAATTACTTTGCCCAAATTTATTCCAATAAATTCGACAACTTAAATGAAATGGAAGAATACCTTCAAAAATATAGCTTGCTCAGATTAACAGAGGAAGAAATAAATACCCTAAACACTCCCATCTTAGAAAAAGAAATAGAATAAGCTATTAATCAACTCCCTAAGAAAAAATCCCCAGGACCAGATGGATTTACATGTGAATTCTACCAAATATTTAAAGAACAATGAATCCCATGCTATATAAACTATTTGAAAAAAAAAATAGGGATTGAAGGAATCCTACCAAACTCCTTTTACAACACAGACATGGTACTGATACCTAAACCAGGTAGGCTGAAAACTGAGAAAGAAAATTATAGACCAATCTCCCTAATGAATATTGATGCTAAAATCTTAACTAAAATATTAGCAAAAACATTACATAAAATCATCCCCAGGATAATACACTATGACCAAGTAGGATTTATATCAGGAATGCAGGACTGGTTCAATAATAGGAAAAACTATTGGCATAATTGACTATATCAATAACCAAACTAACAAAAACCATATAATCATCTCAATCGATGCAGAAAAAGCATTTGATAAAATCCAACACCATTCCTAATAAAAAAAAAAAAACTTGAGAGTATAGGAATAAATGGACTTTTTCTTAAAATAGTCAGGAGCATCTATTAAAAACAGTCGGTAAGCGTCATATGCAATGGGGAAAAACTGGAACCTTTCCCAGTAATATCTGGAGTGAAGCAAGGTTGCCCACTGTCACCATTATTATTCAATATTGTACTAGAAACACTAGCCTCGGCAATAAGAGTTGAGAAAGA
Source organism: Sarcophilus harrisii (assembly GCF_902635505.1). Lineage (NCBI taxonomy): Eukaryota > Metazoa > Chordata > Mammalia > Dasyuromorphia > Dasyuridae > Sarcophilus > Sarcophilus harrisii. The sequence goes on along the minus strand of NC_045426.1, from coordinate 595,156,939 downwards.
GATTAAAGGAATTATAGTAGGCAATGAGGAAACCAAACTATCACTCTTTGCAGATGATATGATGGTATACTTAGAGAACCCTAGAGATTCTACTTAAAAGCTATTAGAAATAATTCATAATTTAGCAAAGTTGCAGGATATAAAATAAATCCCCATAAATCCTCAGCATTTTTATACATCACCAACAAAATCCAATAGCAAGAGATACAAAGAGAAATTCCATTTAAAATAACTGTCAACAACATAAAATATTTGGGAATCCCTCTACCAAAGGAAAGTCAGGACTTATATGAGCAAAATTAAAAATAAAAACACTTTCCAAACAAATAAAGTAAGACTTAAATAATTAGAAAAATATCAAGTGCTCTTGGATAGGCCGAGCGAATATAATAAAGATGAGAATACTCCCTAAACTAATCTATTTATTTAGTGCTGTACCAATCAGACTTCCAAGAAAACATTTCTTGATATCTAGAAAAAAATCTAGAAAATTAACAACAAAATTCATATGGAATAATAAAAGGTCAAGAATCTCAAGGGAATTAATGGGGAAAAAAATCAAATGAAAATGGCCTAGCTGTACATGATCTAAAACTATAACATAAAGCAGCAGTCACCAAAACCATTTGCTATTGACTAAAAAATAGATTAGTTGATCAGTGGAATAGGTTAGATTCACAAGATAGAATAGTCAACTATAGCAATCTAGTGTTTGAGAAACCCAAAGATCCTATCATTTGGGATAAGAATTCATCATTTGACAAAACTGCTGGGATAACTGGAAATTAGTATGGCAGAAATTAGGCATAGACCCAGACTTAACACCATATATACCAAGATAAGATCAAAATGGATCCATGATTTAGGCATAAAGAATGAGATTATAAATAAATTAAATGAACATACGATAGTTTATCTCTCAGACTTGTGGAAGAGGAAGAAATTTGTGACCAAAGATGAAATAGAGACCATTACTGATCACAAAATAGAAAATTATGGTTACATCAAATTAAAAAGCCTTTGTACAAACAAAACTAATTCAAACAAGATTAAAAGGGAAGCAACAAACTGGGAAAACTTCTTCACAGTTAAAGGTTCTGATAAACGCGTCATTTCCAAAATATCTAGAGAAATGACTCTAATTTATAAGAAATCAAGCCATTCTCCAATTGATAAATGATCAAAGGATATGAACAATTTTTAGTTGATGAAATTGAAAGTATTATCACTCATATGAAAGTGTTCCAAATCACTATTGATCAGAGAAATGCAAATTAAGGCAATTCTGAGATACCACTGCACACCTGTATGATTGGGTAAGATGACAGGAAAAAATAATGATGAATGTTGGAGGGGATGCGGGAAAGCTGGAACACTGATGCATTGTTGGTGGAGTTGTGAACGAATCCAACCATTCTGGAGAGCAATTTGGAATTATGACCCAAAAGTTATCAAACTGTGCATACCTTTTCACCCAGCAGTGCTACTACTGGGCTTATACCCCAAAGAGATACTAAAGAAGGGAAAGGGACCTGTATGTGTCAAAATGTTTGTGGCAGCCCTGTTTGTAGTGGCTAGAAAGTGGAAAATGAATGCATGCCCTTCAATGGGAGAATGGTTTGGTAAATTGTGGTATATGAATGTTATGGAATATTATTGTTCTGTAAGAAATGACCAGCAGGATGAATACAGAGAGGCTTGGAGAGACTTACATGAACTGATGCTAAGTGAAATGAGCAGAACCTGGAGATGATTATATACCTCAACAACGATACTGTATGAAGATGTATTCTGATGGAAGTGGATTTCTTTGATAAAGAGACCTAACTCAGTTTCAGTTGATCAAGGATAGGCAGAAGCAGCTACACCCAAATAAAAAACACTGGGAAATGAATGTAAACTGTTTGCATTTTTGTTTTTCTTCCCAGGTTATTTATACGTTCTGAGTCCAATTCTCCCTGTGCAATAAGAGAACTGTTTGGTTCTGCATACCTGTATTGTATCTAGGATATACTGTAACCTATTTAACATGTATATAATTGCCTGCCATTTTGGGGGAGAGAGTGGAGGGGGCAGGGAATCGGAACAGAAGTGAGTGCAAGGGATAATGTTATAGAAAAAAAATTATCCTGGCATGGGTTCTGTCAATAAAAAGTTATTAAAAAAATAAAAAAAGATTGTGCAAAATATAATAAAAGTATGTAAAGATCTACTATGTACCTGACAGTGTGCTTAGCTTTATCTATATGGAGAACCTAAAATCAAACCAGCAAAACTCCTAGGAGTTCACAATCTAATATGAGAGACAACATCCAAACAATAATATACAAACAGCGTATATAATGTACAGGATAAGAAAATATTCAAGAAGGGAAAAAACATTCAAGCTAATTGAGATTGGTGAAGACTTCTTTGTGAAAGTAACATTTTTGATTCATTTTCCTTAATGAAGGTAGGATATTAAGAAATCTGGGGATCTTATAACTAGTATATAATAAGCTCATAAATAGTTTAATTATTGAAAAACAAAATTATTAGAAGAAATAAAGTAGATATTGGAGTTGTATATTAAATTTTTGAAATTGACAATATGGTACTTCCAAACATTCCTTGGATTCACTGAAATAATACCCGCAAAAAATGGGTCATAGTTTGATTTAGTGTTGTATTTCTTGTAGTTCATTTTTTTCTTAATGGATAAAGAAACATTTACTCTTTCCAATCCTTTTACATAAAGTGAATGCTTGTACAGTAGGATGTTTACTAAGAGGATTAGAAGATAAATGATTTCAGTATATTAAGCAAACATACTTTTGACTTCAAGGAAAAGGGGGCCTATATTATAGCACTCATAAAAATTCTCCAGTTCTAACTAACCTTAAATATGTAAAATTTTTGCATCTACTTCATTGTTCTATTTAGGACAACAGAAATAAAAACAGTAACAGGTATTTCTATCCCAATTTCATCTTGGCAAAGTTCATTACAATCAATAGATATGCTAATATACATGAAAATGAAATTAGCAGTGATTTACTTTATACTAGATAATATTTATAAGTATGACATAGGTTTCTGCAAGTGATTATATATATCTTCAGATGACCCCTTTTTCATATATATGGATTTACTATCAGATCTGTATAATGTTCACTTATATTTAGTTCTTTCCTTCTGGAAATGTTATTCATGCACAGAAAACTTTATGGGGTTTTTTGTGCACCAGATTCTTGGCTTTTAAAATGTAAATTACAGAATCCATTGTTTAACCTTCTCTCCTTGATAGAGGTTTCAGCATTACATCTAGCCATCTGTTGTATCACATGAACTTTTTTTCTTCCTTCCTAGAATGTTAAGCTTCAATTTCAATAGCCAGGTGATAGATGTGTTTACACTAATATAATTAGCATGTTTCTTTTCATTTATATTTTCAGCCTTTGAAGGTTCATGCAGGGTAAGGATACAAGGAATATAGATATTCAAATATATCAAAAAGATTTTGATACTCCATGATATAAGATTTTATTGAGCACATAGTATGAATGATTATTAATCATAAAGATTTTAATAGTTTTTTTTTTGTTGTTGTTGTATTGGGTTTTGTTTTTAAGAAGCATCTTATTTGATTGAGAGATATTCCAATGAACCTGCTAATGAAGATAGCCATCTACACCCAGAGAGAGGACTGTGGGAACTGTGTATGGATCACAACAAAGCATTTTTACTTTTTGTTGTTGTTTGCTTGCATTCTATTTTCTTTCTCATTTTTTTCTTTTTGACCTGATTTTTCTTGTATAGCATGATAATTGTATAAATATATATAAATATATTGGCTTTAACATTTTCACATGTATAATATATATTGGATTACTTGCCATTGAGGAGAAGGGGTAGAAGGAAGGAGGGGGACATTTGGAAGACAAGGTTTTCAATGATCTGTGTTGAAATATTATCCATCAGAGCAATCTGGAATTATGCCCAAAAAGTTATCAAACTGTACATACCCTTTGACCCAGTAGTGCTACTATTGGGCTTATACCCCAAGGGGATACTAAAGAAGGGGAAAGGACCTGTATGTGCCAAAATGTTTGTGGCAGCCCTGTTTGTAGTGGATAGAAACTGGAAAATAAATGGATGCCCTTCAATTGGAGAATGGTTGGGTAAATTGTAGTATATGAATGTTATGTAATATTATTGTTCTGTAAGAAATGACCAGCAGGGTGAATACAGAGAGGCTTGGAGAGACTTACATGAACTGATGCTAAGTGAAATGAGCAGAACCAGGACATTATTATATACTTCAACAATGATACTGTATGAAGATGTATTCTGATGGAAGTGGATTTCTTTGACAAAGAGACCTGACTCATATTCATTTAATCAATGATGGACAGAAGCAGCTACACCCAAAGAAAAAACACTGGGAAATGAATGTAAACTGTTTGCATTTTTGTTTTTCTTCCCAGGTTATTTTTACCTTCTGAATCCAATTCTCCCTGTGCAACAAGAGAACTGTTTGGTTCTGCACACATATATTGTATCTAGGATATATAGCGACATATTCAACATATATAGGACTGCTTGCCATCTAGGGGAGGGGGTGGAGGGAGAGAGGGGAAAAATCAGAAAAGAAGTGAGTGCAAGGGATAATGTTGCAAAAAATTATCCTGGCATGAGTTCTGTCAATAAAAAGTTATTATAATAAAATAAAATGAAAGGGAAAAAATATCCATGCATATGTTTTGGAAATAAGAAGCTTTGATAAATAAGAAAAGAAGCATCTCATTTGTAAAGTGAGGAAATGAGTCAATGACAACAGTAAACCAGATTATAAAATATCTTTTGGAAAAAAGTATTCTCTAGAAGCCTTCACATTTCTGATTACTATTATAGTGGTTGATCAGATAAGGAGTTTTCTCCAAAGTAAAGGGGTTAGTAAGGAAAGGGGAGTGGTAGAGCCAATGTGACAGAGAGCAAACATGGTTTTCTGAAACTTTCTTTGAGCTTCCCTCAAATTAACAGGGAATTAATCTTCTAAAATGGTTTTGGAGTGACAGAATCTACAAATATTTGAACTACAAAAAAATTTCCAGAAGAAGTTACTGTGGAAGAACTTTAGAAAAGGTGTATTTCAATTGGGAAGTAAAAGAGGCTAACAAACCCAGACCACAGCAGAGATAGCCTGGACCATCTGCACACTGGGGGAATCTACTTCAAGGTTCTACCATTACTTTGTCTTGGTGGCAAACTGGTAGTGAAGCAGATTTGTTTTAAGACAACCAAAATCCAATACAAAAAGCAATTTGTGAGTCTCTGAGCCCCAGAAGAACGCAGGATCTGCCCATACTTACCCAGTCGTCAATGCAGAACTGCCCTGGGGTGCTGTCACACCTTTCCCTTAAGAGCAGACCTCTCCCTTGAAAAAAATGAGCAAAAAAGCAAAAATAACACTGACCATAGACATCTTTTATGGAGAAAGAAAAGAACAGACCTCTAACCCTAAGGATCCTAAAGGCAATCCAGCTCCCAATGAAGCCCCAAAGGGTGATATAAGTTGTTCCCATTTCACAAAGGTCTCTTGGAACAACTCAAAAAGAGAGTTAAATTGTTTGACTGGGGGGTTTTAATTTGCTCCTTTTCTAGCATTTTTAGTTTCAAGCCTAAATCATTGACCTTCTCTTTCTCTATTTTATGTAGAGATATGAAATTTCCCCTTATTACTGTTTTGGCTTCATCCCACACATTTTGGTATGATGTCTCATTATTGTCATTTTCTTGGGTGAAGTTATAAATTATGTCTATGATTTGCTGTTTCACCAAATCATTCTTTAGTATGAGATTATTTAGTTTCCAATTATTTTTTTTTGGTCTATTTTCCCCTGGCTTTATATTTAATGTAATTTTCATTGCATTGTGGTCTGAAAAGGATGCGTTTACTATTTCTGCCTTACTGCATTTGAGTTTGATGTTTTTATGTCCTAATATATGGTCAGTTTTTGTATTGGTTCCATGAACTGCTGAGAAGAAAGTGTACTCCTTTCTTTCTCGGTTTAGTTTTCTCAAAGGATCTATCATATCTAACTGTTCTAGTATTCTGTTTACCTCTTTGACATCTTTCTTATTTAATTTGTGATTTGATTTATCTAATTCTGAAAGTGCAAGGTTGAAATCTCCCACTATCATAATTTTGCTATCTATTTGTTCTTGCAGCTCTCTTAATTTCTCTTTTAAGAATTTAGATGCTACACCACTTGGTGCATATATGTTTAATATTGATATTGCTTCATTATTTATGCTACCCTTTAGCAAGATATAGTTCCCTTCCTTATCTCTTTTAATTAGATCAATATTTGCTTTTGCTTGATCTGAGATCAGGATGGCTACTTTTTTTGACTTCACCTGAAGCATAGTAGATTCTGCTCCAACCTTTTACCTTTACTCTGTATGTATCTCCGTGCTCCAGGTGTGTTTCCTATAAACAACATATTGTAGGATTCTGGCTTTTAATCCATTCTGCTAGCTACTTCCTCTTTATGGTGGAGTTTTCTCCATTCACATTTATGGTTAAAATGACCAATTCTGTATTACTTGCCATCTTGCTAACCCCTGTTTATGTTTTTCTCCCTTCATTCCCTCTTACCCCTCCCCAGTATTAAACTTGTGAGCACCACTGACTTCTCACAGTCCTCTCTTTTTAGTATTCCTCACCCGCACCTTAGAGTTCCTTACCCTATTTTACTCCTTTTCCTCACAGTTTCTATGTTCCTTTCCACTTAGCTTAATCCTTTCATTTTCACTTTTCCCTTCCCACTTTTCAATGAGATGGGAGAAGTTTCACCATAAATCAAATATGTCTAAATTTTTTTTCTTTTTAAGCCAATTCTGATGGTAGTAAGATAGCCACTATATTCATCCCCCTCCATTGTTTCCCTCAGAAATATAGGTTTCCTTTGCCTCTTTGTAAGATGTAGTACCCCCACTTTACCCTTTTTCTGGTACAATATCCTTTCCACCTCTAGTTTCTAGAACAAGGTATACATGTATTCTTTATACATCTTTATAGCACAAATATACTTCCCAAGATTTCTTTTTACCTTTTTAGGTTTCTCTTGAGTTCTATATTTGTAGATCAAACTTTTTGTTAAGTTCTGATTTTTTCATTGAAAATAGGTGAAATTCACTTATTTCCTTGAATGACCATCTTCTTCCCTGAAAAAAAAAGATGCTCATTGTGGCTGGGTAGGTTATTTTTGGTTGCATACTGAGTTCCTTAGCCTTTCAGAATATTATGTTCCAGGCCCATCGATCTTTTAATGTGGACACTGCTAGATCCTGGGTAATCCTTATTGTGGCTCCTCTATATTTGAATTGATTTTTTCTAGCCGCTTGCAGTATTTTTTCCTTTGTCTGAGAGTTCTGGTATTTGGCCTCTGTATTTCTTGGTGTTTTATTTTAGGATCCCTTTCAGTAGGTGATCAATGAAGTCTTTCAGTGTTTATTTTACCCTCTGTTTCTATGACTTCTGGGCAGTTCTCTTTGATCATTTCCTGGAAAATAGTGTCCAGACTCTTTTTTTCATCATATTTTTCTGGGGTCCAATAATTCTCAGATTGTCTCTCTTAGATTGATTTTCCAAGTCTGTTGTTTTCCCAAGAAGGTATTGGACATATTTTTTCCACTGTTTGATTTTTTTTGGTTTTACTTGACTAATTCTTGTTGTCTCCTCAAGTCATTCAATTCCATTTGTTCGATTCTGATTTTCAATGAACTGTTTTCTTCACTCACTTTTTTATATCTTTTTCTAATTGTCCAGTTGAGTTTTTAAGTGAGTTGTTTTGTTCTATGGAATTTTTTTTCCATTTTTCCAATTTTAATTTTTAGAGAGCTATTTTCTGTTTCCAGTTTACTAATTCTACTTTTTCAACGACTTGATTTCTTTATCCACTCTGTCTTTAAATGAGTTGGATGACTTCTCCAGACTCATTGGTCAAGCCTCCCTTTTCTTTTCCCATTTTTCTTATAGCTCTCTTGTGAGAGCCTTTTTAATTTCTTTTGTGAGATTCATCTGTGCTGAGGACTAGATGATCTCCTCCCTTTGGGATTCATCTGGAGACGGTCTGTTTCTAGTCTCCTCAGCATTTAGAGTCTGCTCTCTATCCATATAGAAGCTATCAATAGTTAAGGTCTGTTTAAATTTTTTGCTCATTTTGTCAGAGAAGAATCAAAGACAAATTAACAAGAAAAAAAGAAAAAAACAATGGAATCTGCTTTTGTGTGTATGTGTGTGTGTGTGTGTGTGTGTGTGTGTGTGTGTGTGTGTGTGTTACCCAGCTTCCTCTACAGACTGCGGGGGGCAGCAGTGAGGGACTAGCAGGACAGTGTTGGCTGTGCTGCACCTGGGCTCTGAGACTATGAGAGCGTGCTTAGACACTGTGGAGGAGGGGTGGCCAGATCCCAAGGGACTCTAGCTGTTTGGGGCAATATTCTTCATTCACTGTGTTTTTAGCTTCTCTGCTTATCTACTGGCTTGGTGCCAGGGCAAAGTATCCAATCCTGTAGCAAAAGTCTCCCTGCAGAGATGTCTGAGATCACACCACCCCCACTCCACTCTGCCTTGTTGTGAGCTACCTTCCATGCTCTCATTGCTTTTGCCAGTCCTCAGCATATCCCCGATCTAAAACCGTCCCCGCCCTCAAGCAAAAACAGACCTTTACTGGTGAATTTCAAGGATGTCTTCTCTTGGTAATTATTTGTGGGGTTTTTTTCAGTCAAGCATTAATTCAGAGGCTTGTCATGAAATGAATTTGAGAGAAAATGCGAAGCATATGCAGATGTGTGCCTCCTCTCCACCATCTTGGCCAGAAGTCTGAAACCAATTAATTGAAAATAAAATTTATTAAATGAGAAAAAAATTCAATGTACAACACACTTAATATAATAGGTCTTTTGGCCAAATGCAAATAAAGTTAAATGAAGAAAATAATTCACTAAAAATGAGAACTAAATAAATGGAATGAACAAATGAATCAATCAATGAAACTTCAAGAATCAATCAAATAAACCTAAAAAAGTGGGAAAAAATAGAAGAATATGTAAAATCCTTAATTGGAAAAACAACTGACTTGTAAAATAGTCCTAGGAGACATAATCTAAGATTTATTGGATTTCTTGAAAACCATGATGAAAAAAGTTAAAAAGCTTATATTACTATATGGGAATATGTGTTAACTATTGTGATCTGTATCTCTGTTATGGGTATACACAGAAGGTAGGTAAAATTTAATTTTACTGTGATGATTTTAAAAAAAGAAATTAGTGGAGGAGTTGTGATTTTACTGGGAGAAGAAAATGAGGAGGCAAAAAAATATATTGCAATTGAGGGAAAAAGAAGAGGGGGATGAGCATTGGGCAAATTTTATTCTTATCAGAATTGGCTCAAAGAGAGAATATCAGACACTTTTAGCTTCACAGAGAAGCTTGTTTCACCCTATATGGAATTAGAAGGGAAAGGGGGAAAGGAAAGTTAGAAGTTAATAGAAGTAGAAAGGGAAAGGTACTAAAAGGGGTGGTGCAAAAGGGGAGGGCTGTTTCAGAGAAGAAGTGAGCAATGACAAAATATTGGGGAGGAGATAAGGGGGAAAAGGGAAGACAAAATGAAACTGGGGGTAAACAGGATGACAGGAAATAATAGACACAGTTAATTTTATCTGTGAATGTGAATAAGATGAACTCTTACATAAAACAGAAGCAGATACACTCAATTAAAAAACAAGAATCTTATAATTTGTTGTTTACAAGAAATTCATTTAAAGCTGAGTGATATAGCATATAAAAGGCTGGAGCACAATCTTTAATGCTTCAGCTGAAGTAAAAAAAAAGAAGGGGTAGCAATCCTGATTTCAGATCAATCTAAAACAAAAATAGATCTAATTAAAAGAGGTAAGGAAAGGAACTACATCATACTTAATTGTACCATAGATAATAAAATAATATCAACAGTAATCATATATGCACCAAGTAGTATAGCATCCACATTCCTAGAGGACCTATTGTAGTGGGGTTGTCAGTCTTGCTCTCTAAGAATTAGAGTCCAAATTAGACTCAAACTACGAAAAAAAAAAAAAAACAGGAAAAAAGTTAAGGAAGTAAATAGACTCCTAGAAAATCTAGGGGTTATAGACCTTTGGACAAAACTGAATGGAGATAGAAAGGGATATTTCTTTTTCTCAGGAGTACATGGAACCTATGCAAATACTGACCATATAGTAGGGTATAAAAACCTTAAAATCAAATGTAGAAAGACAGAAATAGTAAATGCATTTTTCTCAGATCATAATAGAATAAAATTTACAGGCAATAAAATTCCAAGAGAAAATAGACCAAAATTTAATTGTAAACTAAATAAATTAATAGTAAAGAATGGGTGCGTGAAACAACAAATCATAGACACATTCAAATGAATGACAATAATGAACAACATAAGAAAATTTGTGGGGATTCAGCCAAAGCAGTTAGGAGGAAATTTTATATTTCTAGATAATTACTTGCATAAAATACAAAAAGAGAAGATCAATGATTTGCCCTAGCAACTAAAAAAGTTAGAAAAAGAACAAATAAAAAACCCCCACTTAAATACCAAATTTGAAATTCTGAAAATAAATAGGGAGTTTAATAAAATGGAAAATCAAAACACTACAGAATTATTAATAAAATTGAGTTGGTTTCATGGAAACACCAAAAAAATAGATAAACTTTTAGTTAATTTGATTAGAAAAAAGAAAGAAGAAAATCAAATTGTTAGTCTTGAAAGTGAAAAGGAAGAACTTTTCCCCAATTAAGAGAAAATTAGAGCAATAAATTGGAGTTATTTTGCCCAAATATATGTTAATAAATATGATAATCTGAGTAAAATGGAGGAATACCCACAAAAATATAGATTGCCCATATTAACAGAAGAGTAAATAAATGACTGAAATTGTCCCACTTTATAAAAAGAAATAGAACAATTTATTAATAATTTCCCTTAAAAAAAAAAAAAGAAAAAGAAATCTCCAGGGCCAGAGGGATTTACAGGGGAATTATACCAAACATTTAAAGAACAATCAATTCCAATAGTATACAAATTATATGAAAAAAAAGGGTCGGAATGAGTCCCACCAATGACAAATATATGGGGCTGATACCTAAGACACGTAGGGTGAATACAGAGAAAGAAAATTATAGATCAATTTTCCTAGTGAATATTGATGCAAAAATCTTAAATAAAATATTAGCAAAAAGAGTACAGAATGTCAACCCCAAGATAATAAACTATGAACAAGTAGGGTTTATACCAGGATTGCAGCACTAGTTCAGTATTAGGAAAAGAATTAACATAACTCAATATATCAATAAACATATCAACAAATATCATATAATTATCTCAATTAGATGCAGAAAAGGCTTTTGATAAAATACAATATCCATTCTTATTTAAAAAAAAACCATCAGAGACAATAGGAGTAAATGGAGTATCTCTTTATATATATAAAAATAGCATCTATTTAAAATGAAAGCATCATATGGAATGGAGGAAAACTTGAAACATTCCCAGTAAGATCAGGGGTGAAACAAGGTTGCCCAATATCACCATTACTATTCAATATTGTATTAGAAATGTTTGTTTTGGAAATACAAGATGAAAAAGAGATTAATGGTATTAGAGCAGATAATGAGGAAACCAAACCATCCCTCTTTGCAGATGATATGATGGTATACTTAAAGAACTTAGAGAATCAACTAAAAAAGTACTAGAAACAATTTTAACAAAGTTGCAGGATACAAAATAAATCCATATAAATCATCAGTGTTTTTATATGTTTGCAACAAAGTCCAAAAGCTAGAGATACAAAGAAAAATTGTATTTAAAATAAATGTTGACAATATAAAATATTTGGCAGTTTACCTTCCAAAGGAAAGTCAGGAAATATATGAACACAATTAGAAAACACTTTCCACCAAAAAAAAAAAAAAAAAAAAAAAAAAAAAAAGATCTAATCAACCACTTGGTACTGCCTAAGATATAGAGTAGTTCAAAGGACAAAATAGTCAATGGCTAGGGAGCATTCTAGTATTTGACAAAACCCAGAACTCCAGCTTTGAGTAAAAAACTCACTATTTCACAAAAATTGCTGGAAAAATTGGAAACTAGTGTGGCAGAAATTAGGCATTGGCTCACACCTAACACCCTTTACCAGGAAACATTCAAAATGGTTTCATGATTTATACATAAAGAATGATGCTATAAGCAAATTAGAAGAATTAAGTATAGTTTACCTTTCAGACCTGTGGAGAAAAAATGTTAAGGTCAAAAAAGTATTGGGAATCATTATTGAACAAAAAAAAATAGATAATATTTATTATATTAAGTTAACAAGTTATGATACAAACAAAACTAATGCAGAAAAGTTTAGGGAGGAAGCAGTAAACCAGGAAAACATTTTTACATTGAATGCTTCTGATAAAAGCCTCATTTCTAAATTATATAGAGAATTGTCTCAAATTTATAAGAATTCAGGCCATTTTCCGATTGATAAATGCTTAAAGGATATGAATAAATAAAGTTCAAATGAAGAAATTGAAACCAGTTCTAGTCATATGAAAAGGTGCTACAAATCACTATTGATCAGAGAAAGGCAAATTAAGACAACTCTGTGGTAACAATATAGTAACTCTCAGATTCACTATGATGACAGGAAAAGACAATGATGAATGTTGGAGGGAATGTGGGACAACTGGACACTAATACATTGTTGGTGGAGTTGTGAACTGAGCCAATCATTCTGGAGAGCAATTTGCAACTATGCCAAAGGGTTACAAAACTGTGCATATCCTTTCATCCAGCAATGTTTCTACTGGACTTATATCCCAAAGATATCTTAAAAGAGGGAAAGAATGTACAAAAATGTTTGTGGCAATTCTTTTTGTAGTGGAACTGGAAAGTGAATGGATGCCTATCAGTTGAAGAATGGCTGAATGTTATAGCACATAAATGTTATGGAATATTATTTTTCCATAAGAAAACATTAACAGGATGATTTCAGAGAGGCCTGGAGAAACTTTCATGAACTGATGCTAAGTGAAATGAGCAACACCAGATCATTTTACATGGCAAAAGCAAGATGATATGATGATCAATTTTGATGGATGTGGCACTTCTTAACAATGAGATGATTCAGACTAATTCCAACGATCTTGTCATGAACAGAGCAATCAATACCCAGATAGAAAACTGTAGGAACTGAGTGTGGATCACCACCACATAACATTTTCACTCTTTTTGTTGTTGTTTGCTTGAATTTTATTTTCTTTCTTATGTTTTCCTGTTCAATTTTAATTTTCTTGCACAGCAAGATAATTGTATTAAAATGCATGCATATATTGGATTTAACATATATTTTTACCCTGTTTAACATAGGTTGGATAATTTGCTATCTAGGATTGGGGTGGGGAGAAGTGGGGGGGGAATTGGAATGTTCAAGGGTTTTGCAATGTTGAAAAATTATCCATTCATATATTTTAAAATTAAAAAGCATTAATAAAAAAGCAAGGGGAGTTTTTAAAAGTATCAACAGAGATAAAGCAAGTAAAAATGAATTTCATAGTATAAGAGAATGGGAAATACCAACAGCTCAACAACAATAATATTCTTCTGCTTTTCAAAACCTAAAATACCAGATCTAACTTTAAGAATGAAAGATTTATATTAATTGACCTTTCTTTGGATTCTTTTTTTACATGTAATATTGGTAATTTTTATTTTCTTTATTGTCCATGCAAGTTATTTTCAGTTGCTTATTAACTTTCATGAGATCCATTCTTGAAACTTTCTCCTCTCATACTAATGCAACAATTCAAAATGTAGGCAAAGATATAGTTTTTATATAGAACAGAAAAATACGATAACATTTTAAAAGGAAACAAATTTATGCCCTGAATTTATAGTGATACAATGATTCTAACATTTCTATAAATTCAGAGACAATCATTAAAAAAAAAAAAAAAACAATGTGTTTCATCCCAAATGACTATGCCATTATCTGGCTCCTATAATTGATGATCAGATTATTTGGAAATAAACATCATGTAGCTAACTGGCTACAGGACAATCATATTATTCCTGATTATGCAGCAGGACACAACTTCTTTCTGCCTTGGTTTCCTCACTGGTAAAATAAGAATAATATTTAAATCTGAGGGATTTTTTGAAGATCAAATGAGATAACATGTCTTAAAAGTACTTAATATAATATCCAAAACATAGGCATCCTATAGATGTTTATTTTTTTCACTTCCTTTTACATTTAACTTGATATAGTTTTTTTCTTTCTTTTTTTCTTAGGCAATTGGGGTTAAGTGACTTGCCCAGGGTCACACAATTAGGAATTGTTAAATATCTGAGGCCAGATTTGAACTGAAGTCCTCCTGACTTCTGGACTGGTGCTCTATCCATTACCCCAAAAAAGTTGCCCCAAATTAAAGTACTTTTTATGATGAGTTGAGGGAACTTAAAATTTGTAGCCACTTGGGTGAACTAACACTTTAAGCCTTAGATTTTCATTTTCTAAAAAGAAAAAAAAAGTGGTAGAATACTCATAATGAAGCTTGATAATTCACAATGATTCACTTGCTTTTTAAAAAGATAAAATTTAAATAACTGATATAGTAACAGATTAATCATAGACCCAAATATATGTAGACCTAAGAAGGAATAGCTAAATTTGATAGTGTTACCAAATGATCAACTGTTTCTAATAAGAGGTTTCTAAGTTTAGAATGATCTGTGTGTGTGTAGGGAAGTAAGGATGTTGGTGATGAGATCAGTGTTCATTTATTTGTATGATTTTCTATTGTACCAATATATGTTTGGGCAAATTATTCCTATAAATCAGAGTCTGAAGCCATCTATGTTTTTTGAAGTACTTTTATATCATCTCAGTTATTTAAATGGAATTTTATCATTTGGGATATATTGTGTGTATCTGTGTCGCTAGTGAACCAACAAAGTTATTTCTGTTCATTTTATACTCCCCACAATAAAGAAATAAGAATAGAAGAGTGTAGGAGTTTCTCAACTGTACCACATCTTCCTTAATCCATTCAATTTCTCATTTCTTACTGTCACCACTTCTATTCTGCTTTTTTGACTATCCTATGTGGTTTCCTAGATGAATATTCTTATAAGAAGTGCTAGAACAGAAACTTGTCCCCTTTTCAACATAATTTCAATGATTTGCACAAACATTTGCTACTATATTTACTATTAAATTACTTATGCTAATAATTGTATCTCCTCCTAGTAACATTATTTTTATTCATAAATGTATATTATGGAAACTTTGAACATTATAATTGGTTGCTAAAACAGAAGTGAGAGAATGAAAAGTGGATAGGCAATCTTACTAGTCTAATAGTCAGTTCCCTATAGTTGATAATGTTTTGTTTCTTACAGCAATGTGTAATCTTTTTGAAACATTGCTATAATTTCTTTAGCAGTGTTATATTTTTGAAAAGTTTACATCTATATTCATTAAGGAAATTGAACTATATTTTCTTTGTCTGTTTTTGCTGTTTCTGGATTAGCTATTAAAATCATATTTCTGTAAGAAAGGAATTTGATGGGATTTCTTCTTACTGATTTATTTTTCCAGACTTTATAAATACATACATGCATATTTGGAACTAATTTTACTTTAAATATTTGATAAAAATATTTTTAAGTTCTGGTCCCTCTACTCACTTCCCCTCAAAAAATTATTTAACACTTATTCAATTTCCTTTTTAGAGATACTTATTTTAATATCTTATGTTGACTTCTGCTAATCTGAACAATTTAAATTTTGAAAAAAAATCATTTAATTTAGATTTTGGCTCTATTTGACTTATAATTGAGCAAAATTGTTTCTTGAATATGTTTTAATTTAAACTTCATTGAGGGCCATCTCACTCATTCTGATCTATATCTTGCCACTGGACCAACATATCTGCAGAGGAGAAAATAAGACTGGTGACTCTACTCAGCCTTCCCTCACTTAAATCCAATTTCACTTTCATATTTTGTCATCACCTCCCTGGTTTTATTTAAAGAAAGAAAAAGAAACACAAAATCTCTAATTAGCCTCAACTGGAACTGGTCAGTTGGGGAAAAGCATTCATTCTTTTCCTTTCCCCCATTTTTCTTTCTTTCCCCCCCTGAGGCAATTGGGGTTAAATAACTTGGCCAGGGTCACACAGCTAGGAAGTGTTAAATGTCAGAGATCAGATTTGAATTCAAGTCCTCCTGACTTCATCACTGGTGCTCTAGCCACTATACCACCTAACTGCTCCTTTCCCCCATTTGTTCTTGGAATGTTAGTTGGACTACATAGTTTCTTCTTCTACTTCTTTTCTTTAAAAAAAAAAGACTTCTTGGCAGGTAATTTTGATCCCAGAAACTTCTCAAGATTTCTTGTGGTTGGAGCAAAGCCAAGATGGCAGAGAGGACACATGCTTCATTCTGAGCTCCTCTACTACCCTCAAACTATTTATGAAATTCAGCCTCAGAATTAGTGCTAGACTGTCAGAACCCAAGAATACTGGGAGTACAATACATTACTGAAAAAAATAATCTTAAAGATATCCAGAATAAGTCTGTGTTGCTCAGGCTCTTATACGGGTAGGCAAGCAGGCAGAGTAAGGAGCACAGCTCACACTGGTTAGACCTGGGACTGGATATGGTCTCCGCAGGAAGAAGATCTGCCACAGTGTCCACCACTCTGCCCTGGAAGCAAGCCAGTAGATCATCAAAGAAATTATAAAACTTCCAACATAAACACATAGGGTAAAGAGTATAGCCCAAAGCATCAGAGTCTCATGGGACCTGGCCACACCCACCCAACACTAGGAGTAACCTAATCCCAACTCAAATACTGATTCTAGCTCATTCTAGCACAGCAGCTGCCTTTCCACTGCTGCTTAGCTGTCACTCCCCGTTGCCTGTTGAATAAACTTGAAAAGCACTCATTGACTCCAAAGCAAACCCCGGTGTTATTATTTTGTTGGTGGTGGTGGCAGTTTTGTTGTTGTTGTTGTTTTTAATTATAACTTTTTATTGACAGAACATATGCATGGGCAATTTTTCAATATTGTCCCTTACACTCACTTCTGATCAGACTTTTCTCTTTACTCCCTCCAAACCCTCCTCTAGATGACAGGAAGTCTCATTCATAGTAAACATGTTAAAGAATATTTTAAATGCAATATATGTTTACAGATCTATACAGTTCTCTTGTTGCATAAGAAAAATCATATTCAGAAGGTAAAAATAACCTGGGAAGAAATAAAAAAATTCAAGTAGTCCAAGTAGTTCATTTCCCAGTGTACTTCCTCTGGGTATAGCTGATTCTGTCCATCATTCATTAATTGGAACTGAATTGGATCTTTTCCTTGTTGAAGATATCCACTTCCATCATATTTGTACAGTTATATTATTGCACAAGAAAAATCAAATCAAGAAGTAAATAAAAAACTAAGAAAGAAAACAAAATGCAAGTAAACAACAAAAGAAAGAGTAAAAATGCTATGTTGTGGTCCACACTCTGTTCCCACACTCTTCCCTATGGTTGTAGATGCCGCTCTTCCATACTGAACAACTGGAGCAGGTTTGAATCATCTTTGTTGAAGATGAAGTCCATCATTATTGATCATCATATAGCTCTGATGTTGCCATGTATAATGATCTTCTGCTTCTGCTTATTGTACTTAGCATCAATTCATGTTTATCTCTCCAAGCCTCTCTGAAATCATCCTACTGGTCATTTCTTACAGAACAATAATATTCCATAACATTCATATATGATAATTTATTCAGCCATTCTCTAACTAATGGAAATCAACTCAGTTTCCAGTTTCTTGCCACTACAAAAAGTGCTGCCACAAACATTTTTGCACATGTGGGTCCCTTTCACTCCTTTAAAGATCTCTTTGTGTTATAAGCTCAATAGAAACACTGCTTGATCAAAGGGTATGCACAGTTGGTAACATCTTGAGCATAGTTCCAAATCACTTTCCAGAATGGCTGAATGGTCAGACGATATAAGCAGATAATTTTCCAATGAAGAAATTGAAAGAATTTCTAGTTATATGAAAAGGTGCTCTAAATCATTAGTGATCAGAGAAATGCAAATTAAGACAACTTTGGCATTCCACTACATACTTCTCAGATTGACTAAAAGATGACATTAAAAGAAAAAGATGAATATTGGAGGGAATGTGGGAAACCTGGGACAATAATACATTGTTGGGGAATTGTGAATGGATCCAACATTCTGGATGAAAATTTGGCACTATGACCAAAGAATTAGCAAGCTCTGCATATGCCTTGGTCAAGCAGTGTTTCCCCTGGGCTTATATCCCAAAGAGATCTTAAAGGAGGGAAAGGGACTCACAGTGCAAAAATGTTTTCGGCAGCCCTTTTTTTAGTGGCAAGGAACTGGAAATTGGGTGGATGGCTATCAATTGGAGAATAGCCAAATATGTTTTATTATATGAAATTTATGGAATATTATTGTTTTGTAAGAAATGATCTGCAGGATGATTTCAAAAAGTTCTGGAGAAACTTACATGAACTGATGCTAAGTCAAATGATCAGATACAGGAGATCATTGTACATGGCAAGTACAAGATTATAAGATGATCAGTTCTGATGACATGACTCTCTTCAACAATGAGATGATTCAGACCAGTTCCAATTATCTTGTGATGAAGAGAGCCATCTGCATCCAGAAAGAGGACTGTGTGAATTGACTATGGTTCACTGTATGGCATTTTCACTCTTTCTGTTGTTGTTTGCTTGCATTTTATTTTCTTTCTCATATTTTTTTCTTGTTTGAATTGATTCATTTTTTGTAGATTATATAAATGTATATGCACATATTGGATTTAACATATATTTCTACCATATTTAACATAAATTGTACTGCTTGACATCTAAAAGATGGGGTAGGAGAAGGGGTAAATTTGGAACATAGGGTTTTGCAAGGGTTAATATAAAGAATTATCAGTGCATATTTTTTTAAAAAATAAAAAGCTGTAATAAAAATTTAAAAGATTTTTTAAAAAAATTAAAAACACACTTGACATTTGAAATAATTTACAACATTAGCATAGTTGAAGGTTATAATATAAGCTCACATTAGTCATCAGCACCTCTTTATATGTCCACCAAATCTAACCCTAAGAAATAGTAAGAAAAATGTAACAAAATAATGCACCCATTTATGGTCAAAATGGATGCATGGTTTAGACATGAAGGATGACACCAAAGGAATTAGAACACCAAAGAGTTTTCTACTTGTCAGATCTATGGGGAGAGGAAGAATATGACCAAACAAGAAATAGAAAATATTAAAAATGTACAATAGATAACTTGATTAAATTAAATTAAAAAAAAAACTTTTCTAGGGAACTATGGCAGAAGAAAGTCAAGAAATTGCTCAAGCTTTCTCATTTGCTCTCAAAAATTACATGAAATGAAGTCTCTAAATCGAGTCTAAAACAGAGCCTATATAGAAAGACAGAATGAAACAATTTTAAATCTCAAGGTAAGTTGAAAGGACAAGAAAAGTCACTCTCATTGGTGTAAAAAAGGTGTGCATAGCTGCAGTTCCTACAGAATAAAGAAAAACTAGTTGGGGGCCTTAAGCACAACATATCAGCCATACAAACTTGTTCATGATTCATTAGCACAGGAGCAGAACAAACCAGTGGATCACCTTCCAGGCCTAGTGTGAAAGAAAATTTTCAGCCCTGGAAACCAGGTAACAACAGGTAGAACTAAATTAAGCTAAATTAAACTAGCCCCAACACCATGAACAAGACACCACATAGTGGGGTCCCCTATGTTCAAAGCCAAAACTCAAAGCTGCAAAAGAAAGTTGGGTCAGTACCCGCTGTGTCCCAGCAGCAGGACTAGACTTTAAATATCAAAAAAAATAGAAAAACAAATAGAAAGAGAGAAAATAAGCAAGGAACTGAAAAGCACCATAATCAAAGAAAATACTCTGATAATAGGGAAAACCAAAATATCAAAATGTTCACATGTAAAACCTAAAGGGGGATAAGAATTTGTCTCAAGTCAAAAGATTTTCTTGGAAGAACTCATAAAGGATTGTAAAAATTAAACAAGAGAGATAGAAGAAGTGAGAGGTATGAATGTCAACAATTTGGAAAAGGAAATCAATTTTTTTTAAATAGTTTTTTTTTATTATTTCTGAATACATGCAAAGATGTTTTTTTTTCAACATTCACTTTTACAAATCCTTGTATTTCAAAATGTTCTTCCTCCCATTGCTTTCTTTTCTTCCTTGGACAGTGAGCAATCCAATATAAGGTAAATTTGTACAATTTTTCTCAACATATTTACATACTCATCAGGTTGTGTAAAAAGAATTAGATCAAAAGGTGAAAAAAACATGAAAAAGAAATTAAACAAAAAACAAGAAAACAACAAAAAGTGAACATACTCTGGATTGACCTATATTCATTCTCCATAGTTCTCTGCGGATGTGGATGGCTCTTTCCATCATGTCTGTTGGAATTGGATTTAATCACTCCATTGCTGAGAAAGCAAATCCATCACAACTGATTGTCACATACGCTTGTCACTGTATACAATACTCTTCATTCTATGCACTTTATTTAGCATCAGTTCATGTAAGCCTTTACAGACTTTTGTGAAATCAGCTTACTAATCATTTCTTATAAAACAATAATTTAAATACATTCATATACCATAATTATTAAACAATCCCTCAAATAGATGGGCATTCACTCAATTTCTAACTGTTTGTTGCTGCAAAAAAAAGGGCTGCTACAAGCATTTTTGCACATGTAGGTCTTTTTTCCTTTTTTTTTTTTGTTGTTTTTGATCATTTTGGAATATTCTAGTAGAGACACTAATGAATCAAAATGTATACACAATTTTATAGCCCTTTGGTCATAGTTCCAAATTATTTTTGAGAATGGTTGGATAAGTTCATATCCCACCAATTATGTATTAGTGTCCCAGATTTCTCATATCCCGTCTAACATTTCTTTTTTATCTTTTCTTGTCATCTTAGCCAATCAGAAAGATGTGAAGTGTAACCTTACAATTGTCTTAATTTGCATTTCTCTAATTAATATTGATTTAAACACTTTTTTCATATGACTAGAAATGGTTTTAATCCCTTCATCTGAAAATTGTCTCTTCATATTCTTTGCCCATTTATCAATGTAGAATAACTTGTATTCCTATAAATCTGACTCAATTTTCTATATATTTTAGAAATAAAGCCTTGATCAGAAACATTGTAAAGCCCCCCTCCCCACAGCTGTCTGTTTCCTTTCTAATCCTGGCTGCACTGGTTTGCCTGTACACAAACTTTTTAATTTAATATAATCAAAATATTTATTTTGCATTTCATAATATTCTCTAATTCTTCTTTGGCTATAAATTCTTCTTTTCATCACAGTTTTAAGGAGTAAACTGTCCTTTATTCTCCTAATTTATACTATCACTCTTTATGTCTAAATATTCAACTTTTCCCAAACTTCTCTTGATATATGGTGTTAGGTATTAATCAATATTTAGTTTCTATCATACTATTTTTTCATTTTTCTCAGCAATTTTTTTTTTTTGCCAAATAGTGAGTAGTTGGGTTTATCAAACACTAGATTATTATAGTCATTGATTATTGTGTCTTCTGAACCCAACCTATTTTATTGATCCACTACTTTATAGTATCAAATGGATTTGATGACTGCTTTTTTTTATCATATTTTAAGGTCGGGTACATCTAGGTTACCTTTCTTTGCATTTTTTTCCCCTCAATTCCCTTGAAATTCTTGACTAAGAATTTCTTCCAAATGAATTTTGTTGTAATTTTTTCTAACTCTATAAAATAATATTTTGATTGTTTAATTGTTCTGTCATTGAAAATGTAGATTAAGTAGAATTGTCATTTTTTTATATTAGGTTGAACTACCCATATGTACTGGATATTCTTCAAATTGTTTAATTATAATTTTATTTCTGTGAAAAGTGTTTTGTAATTTTATTCATATAGTTTCTGGCTTTGTTCTGACAAGTAAATACCCCACTACTTTATATTATACATCTCTTTTAAATGAGACTTCTCTTTCTTTTTCTTATTGCTGGACTGTGTTAGTAACATATAAAAATTTATGTGGTTTAAGTTATATCCTGCAATTTTGATAAAGTTGTTGATTGTTTCTACTAGTTTTTAGTTGATTCTTAAGGATTTTCTCATTGTACTATCCTGTCATTTGCAAAGAGTATTAATTTTATTTCCTTATTACCTACTCAATTTCCTCCAATTACTATTTGTACTTTTATTGCTAAAGCTAGTATTTCTAGTATAATATTGAAAAGTAGATGTGATAATGGACAGCTATGTGTCATCCCTGATCTTATTGGAAATGCTTCTAATTTATCCCCTTTAGATACAATGTTTGCTGGTGGTTTTAGACGATGCTTGATAATTTTAAGGAAAAGTCTATTTAGTCCAGTCTCTGAAATGTTTTTAATAGGATTAGAGATTGTATTTTGTCAAATCCTTTTTCCTGCATCTATTAATTATGTGATCTTCCACCAAGAGAATAACACTGATGAGACAACATACCAAAACATATGAAATGCAACAGCCAAAGGAATTCTAAGGGGAGATTTTATATCTTTAAATACTTGTATGAATAAAATAAAAGAAGAGTAGATCAATGAAATGGGAATACAATTTTAAAAAGCTTTAAAAAAGAATTAAAAACACTAATTAAATCATAAAGTAGAAATTCTGAAATTTGAAGGAGAAAGTAATGAACTGAAAGAAAATTAATGAGCTGGTTAATAAAAAAGTACATTAATAAAAAAAATGAACAACATAAGTAAACCTTTGGTTAATTTATTGAGAAAAAAAAGAAGAAACCAAATTATTAACATTTAAATTGATCGTGAAAATAAAACCAAGGAAAAAGAATTTAAAGCAATGATTAGTAGCTATTCATGTCAGCTGTGTGCCATAAATCTGACAATCTAATTAAAATGGGTGAATATTCATAGAATATAAATTTTCAAGGTTAATAGAATAGGAAATGAATAACTGCTTTCTAGCAAAATTAATTGTGCCATACCAAAATGATTGCCAAAAATGTATTTAATGAACATAGATAAAAAATAAGGAAAGCCACCTGGAAAAAAGGGGGAAAAATCAAGATATCAGGGGATTAGTTAAAAAAAATATATATATAAACAATGAATTCCCAGAGAAATAATCTTCAAGATCAGATGGATTTTAAGTGAATTCTATTAATTTAAATTTACAATTCAAATTGACAAATAACAATTTAATTTAAATAACATTTTTTCTTATTTTAAATTTAAATAGCAAGTACTTCCAATTACATATAAATTATTTGGAAAAATAAGGGAAGAAGGAATGCTGCCAAATTCCTTTTATGACACAAATATTGTGCTGATACCTAAACCAGGAAGATCCAAAAAGAGAAACAAAATTATAGACCTATTTTTCTAATGAATAATGATTCAGAAATTTTAAATAAAACATTAGCAAAAATGAATTTATTAGTAGAATAATACACTATGACCAAGTGTTATTTATACCAGTGTTGGCTCAATATAAGGAAATATATTAGCTTGATTGGCCATATCAATTATAATTTATGAGAAATTGTATGATAATATCAATAGATTCTGGAAAAGTTTTTTTTAATAAAGTACCCATTTCTATTAAAAATACTAGAGAGTATAAGAATGAATGAAATTTTACTTAAAATAACAAGTGCCATCTATCTAAAAATTGAGTACAAAAATATATTAATGGGAAGAAGGTAGATGCAATTACAATGAGATCGAATGAGGTTAAGGCAAAAAACTATTTCTATTAGCATAATTATTATTCAGAATTTTACTAGAAATGTTGACTCTAGCAACAAGAGTACAAAAATTTATTTGAAGGAATTATAATAAGCAGTGAAGAAATAAAGCTATCATTCTTTGAGAATGATATGATGAAATACATAAAAATCAATAAAAAACCTTTTTGAAATAGTTAAAAATGTTAGCTAAGTTGCAGGATATAAAGTAAACTTATACAAAATAAAAGCATTTCTATATTTAAAAATAAAGGCCAGCAACAAGAGATGGAAAGAGAAATTCCATTAAAATAACTGTGAGTGGCAATAATAAAGCTAGGAAGTTGCTGAAACTCTTCTAGTTTCCTAGAAAACCACATAAAACCAAGCCTCTGGACAGACTCCTTTGGAATGAAAGCATACTCCAGCTCAAGATAAACTAGAAAAATTTCAGGAAAGGCCTGTCTCCTTGTGGTGAAAATGTTGCTCAGTCCAACTCACAGAGATTCCGAAAAAGCCAGTGAGAGGTTCTTAATCACAGCAAATCAGCAAATAGGACTTCAGTCCTGGCTCACTAGGAAGGAGGAAGTAATAAGTGGAGCAGGTTCCAGTCCCAGCTCAGAATGCGAACACTGGGAAACCAAGTTGTTTTCCAAAAAGATCAGGTAATACTGTCCCCTGCAACCATAAGGCAACCATTTGCTCAAATCCAAGGCACAGAGCTGCACAAGATATTGGGACAGTGCTCCTTTTATCAGGGAACAAAGCTCAAATTAAAAAAAAAAAAAAAAAAAAGGTTAAAAAGAGGAAATACCAAAAGAAAAGAAAAGAAAATGAGCAAGAAATAGAAAAGAACTCTGACCATAAAAAAAGCTACTGTGGTGATAGGATAGACCCAAATGTCAACTAAGAAAAGGACAAAATGTCCAAAGAAGAGATCACAAAGGGTTTTATTAATTGATCTCATTCAACAGAAGCTTGTTCGAAATGCTCACAGAAAGAGGAAAATAAAAGAGACAGAAGAAAAAAAAGAGAAAGAAAATGAGAGACACACATAAGAGTGTCAACAGGTTGAAAAGGGAAGGAAAAAATCAGCTGAAGAAAACAACTCCTTAAAAGATATGTAGCCAAATGCAAAAAAAAAAAAAAAAAAAATCCACTGAAGAAAACAATATCTTCAAAAGTGTAATAGAGTAAATGGAAAAAAAGAGACAAAAAAGGTAACTTAAGAGAATCACATATTAAAAACTAGAATGGGTAAATGGAAGCAAAGACTCCATGAGACACAAGAATAAGTCAAACAAGCTAAGAAGAACAAAAAAAAAAAGTAAGAAAATGTGAAATAACTCATACCAACATGCAGGCCAAAAAAAAAAGAACCTGGATAGCATTCTTCAAGACATAATTAAGGGAAACTTCCCCTATATTCTAGAAACAGAGGGGGAAATACTCATTGAAACAATCCATCAATCACCTTTGGAAAGAGATCCCACAAGGAAAACCCCAACGAACATTGTTGCAAAGCTCCAGAACTACAATCTCAAGGAAAAAAATAATGCAAGCTTCCAGACAAAAACAATTCAAGTATCAAGGAGCAACAGTTAGAATTACCTAGGATCTGGCAGCTTCTACAATAAAGAATCTGAGAATGCAAGGGACCAAGATTTACAAGCAAGATTTAACTACCCAGTGAGACTGAGCATCATCTTTCAGGGAAGGTGATGGATCTTCAAGGAAGTAAGAGACTTTAAAACATTTATTTTGGAAAAACGAAATAGAATTAAACAGAAACTTTAATGTACAAACACAGAAATCAAGCAAAGCATAGAAAAATAATCAGGAAGAAATATATATATATATATATATATATATATATATATATATATATATATATATAATTTAATAGTTTAAGTGTTTATATCCCTAGATGGGGAAATGATATCTGTAACTCTTGAGAGCTGTATCTGTCACTAAAGCAGAGTTATGCATCACATGGTTTGGATGAATGGACTCTAATGTGATAATATTAAAGGAAAAGAAATTAAAGTATGCAAAAATGTCTGTACTGAAAAAAGGGGGAAAAGGGGAGCTATAATAGTACAATCAGATTATATGAAGAGGTACTAAGAACTATTATAATCCAGGGAAAGAAGGGAAGGTGATGAGCATTGTCTGAAGCTTTACCTCATCAGTTTTGGTTCCAAGAGTGAATAACTTAATCATTTACTTGCGTATAGAAATTTATATATATATATATATATATATATATATATATATATATATATATATATATAGACGTAGAAGGGGAAAGAGGAAAGAAGAGGGAGGGGGCAGGATAGAAAGGAGGGCAGAAAAACTAGGGGGGGAAGTAAGAAAAGGGAGGAAAGGGAATAGAAAATAATGTAATGGGTAGGGTGGGTTAAAAAAATAAAACAAGGGGGAGGAATGATATGAGGTAAGATAGAGAGTGGGAAGGGTCAAAAACACTAGGAAGAGAGTAGGAAAAGAGAGCAAAATTATATACAAGGGGAAATTAGGATGGAGATAAATACAGAGCTGAGAATCATAATTGTAAATGTGAATGGAATGAAGCAATTATTAAATTGGACCAAATCCCAGAATGCTATGATATGTTGTGTAAATGAAACATTTGATACAAAGAGACACATACAGAGTAAAGGTAAAAGGCTGTAGCAGAATTTATTATGCTTCAGCTGAAGTTAAAAAAAGAAAGGTTAGCAATTCTCATCTCAGATAAAGCAAAAGTAAAATTAGATGTAATTAAAAGATATAAGGAAAGTACATCTTATTAAAGACTAGTGCAAACAGTGAAGGAGTAAGTATATTACCTGTATATTCACTAATGGTGGAACATCCAAATTCCTAAAGAAGATACTAAACCAGTTATAGGAAGAAATAAACAGCAAAGGTTTAATAGTGAGGAACCTCAACTTTAACGTTAAATAAAAGGATGCTAGAGAACTTAGATATGATAGAGGTCTGGGCAAAATTGAATAGAGATAGAAAGGGAAACACCTGTTTCAAAGGAGTACATAGCACTTACAGAAATTAATTATGTATTATAACATTAAAAACCTCATAATTAAAAGTAGAATGCAGAAATAGTAAATGCTTCCTTTTCAGACCACAAAGGAATACCAATTATATTCAATAAAAACCCAGTGAAAGACAGACTAAAAACCAACTGGAAATTAAATAATCTAATGCTAAAGAATGAGTGGTTCAAAGAACAAATCAGAGAAACAATCTATAATTTCATCCAAGACAATGATAAAAATGATACAACATATGAAAACCTGTGGGATGCAACACAATCAATTCTTAGGGGGAATTTTATATTTCCACCTACATGAATAAAATAGAGAAATAGGAGTTTGATGAATTGGACATGCAACCAAAATATCTAGAAAAATAACAAATTAAGAATCCCAATTAGGGGGCGGAGCCAAGATGGCTGAGAAGGCACTCGCTACTTTCTAAGCTCTTCTCTTACCCTCTTTATCAATATTATATCGAGCCTCAAAAATAGTCTTGACTGCTACAATTCGTAAAGATAAGAAGTATAACAACTCACCAGCCAAAGAAAATCTGCAGTCTTGCCAAAAAAGGTTTGTTCCGGGGCCAGGGGGGAGATCAGTGTAGACTGGGAGAGAAATTAGGTTCCGAAGGAGAGTCTCAAACCGAAATTGAAAGCACAGATCTCAGCACAAGCTTGCAGCCCTAACCCACAGTACGGGGCTTTTCCTTGGGGCAGTTGTGAACCTGCACGGCAGGAGGGCACAGCCCAGGTTAGCCTTTAATCTGCCCAGTGGGGGTCTGGGCTTGGGGTCATAGAGCTTTCACAAGGCTGATTTGCAATTGGGCAGAGACTGGGGCAGAGACATTGGAGCAGAGACTGCCGGGCAGAATTCCGGTAGAATTGGCCTTTTGCGGTCAGCAGCTAATACCCACAGCCCCACAAGAGGTTCTGGCCTGGGGCAGTGACACTTTCACCCCTTAGTCTCTAGCCTAGGGCAATCGCTAACCCACACAGCCCTACTGGGCACTTCAATAGCTCTGCCAGTGCTGAATCCACCTCCTATTGGGGGAAGGGAAAACTCTCACTGAGAGCACTCCCATACCTCGGAGCCAGAAACTGGTTTACATCTCTCCTGTTCTGCAGAGGAAGCTGGTAACCCCCTTGCCTAGGAGGCATACCCTAAAGGCTTTAAAACATGAATAAAAAGATGAAAAGAACCATCAACACATTCTATGCAGAAAAAGAGCAGGTCAGCAAACCTGAAGAGACTAATAGCAAATATGCACCAGACAATACCCCAAAAGGGAATGTTACCTGTCCTCTTTTACATGATGCTCTCATAGAAGAGACCATTAAAAGTCTCAAAAGAGAGTTAGAAGAAAAATGGGGAAAGGAAAGAGAAGCCTTACAAGAGAGCAACAACTTCCTGAAATATGAATTGGAAAAGATAAAAAATTCCCAGGAAGTGCAGGGAAAAAAAATTTGTTAATTGGGAAAAATAAAAAAATCTCAGGAAAGAATTGTGAACTGGAAAAAATAAAGAATTCACAAGAAAGTAGGATTTGTGAATTGGAAAAGACAAAGAACTCACAAGAAAGTAGGATTTGTGAATTGGAAAAGACAAAGAACTTTCAAGAAAATAGGATCTGTGAATTTGAAAAAGAAAATAATTCACTAAAAAAAAAATTAGTGAAATGGAAAAAAATTCCATAGATCAAAATAATTCACTTAAAAACTCAATTGGACATATACAGAAAGAAATAAAAAAAGCTAGTGAAGAAAATAATTCTTTAAAAATTAGAACAGAACAAATAGAAACTAATGATTCATTGAAACAGCAAGAATCAGTCAAGCAAAACCAAAAAAATGAAAAACTGGAAAAAACCATGAATTATCTACTTGCAAAAACAACAGGCTTGGAAAATAGATCTAGAAGAGATAATCAGAGGATTATTGAACTTTCTGAAAATTATGATGAAAAAAAGAGCCTAGATGCCATGTTAATAACCAAATTAACAAAAACCATATGATCATCTCAATAGATACAAAAAAAGCATTTGACAAAATCCAACATCCATTCCTATTAAAAACACTTGAGAGTATAGGAAATAAA
This sequence comes from Sarcophilus harrisii, assembly GCF_902635505.1. NCBI lineage: Eukaryota > Metazoa > Chordata > Mammalia > Dasyuromorphia > Dasyuridae > Sarcophilus > Sarcophilus harrisii. Next base: position 595,127,840 of record NC_045426.1, on the reverse strand, counting down.
TGAACTTTTCCTTAAAATAATCAGCAGCATCTATTTAAAACAATCAGTAAGCAGCATATGTAATGGAGACAAACTGCAACCATTCCCAGTAAGATCTGGAGTGAAAAAAGGTTGCCCACTATCACCGTTAATATTAAATATTGTATTAGAAACACTAGCTTTGGCACTAAGAGCTGAGAAAGAGATTAAAGGAATAAGAATAGGTAATGAGGAAACCAAATTATCACTCTTTGCTGACTACATGATGGTATACTTAGAGAACCCCAGAGATTCTACTAAAAAGTTATTAGAAATAATCCACAACTTTAGCAAAGTTGCTGGTTATAAAATAAACCCACATAACTCATCAGCATTCTTATATATCACTAACAAAATCCAACAGTCAGAGTTACAAAGAGAAATTCCATTTAAAGTAACTACTGATAATATAAAATATTTAGGAATCTATCTGCCAAGGGAAAATCAGAAACTTTATGAGCAAAATTACAGACCACTTTTCACACAAATTAAGTCTGATCTAACCAATTGGAAAAATATTAAATGCTCTTGGATAGGGTGAGCAAATATCGTAAAGATGACAATATTACCTAAACTAATATATTTATTTAGCGCTATAGCAAACACACTCCCAAAAAACTATTTTAATGACCTAGAAAAAATAACAACAAAATTCATATGGAAAAACAAAAGGTCACGAATTTCAAGGGAATTAATGAAAAAAAAAATCAAATGAAGGTGGCTTAGCTGTACCAGATCTAAAATTATATTATAGAGCAGCAGTTACCAAAACCATTTGGTATTGGCTAAGGAATAGATTAGTTGATCAGTGGAATAGGTCAGGTTCAAGGGATAAAACAGTCAACAAATATAGCAACCTAGTCTTTGACAAACCCAAAGACCCCAGCTTTTGGGATAAGAACTTACTGTTTGATAAAAATTGCTGGGAAAATTGGAAACTAATATGGCAGAAATTAGGCATTGATCCACACTTACCACCATACACCAAGATAAGGTCAAAATGGGTTCATCACCTAGGCATAAAGAATGAAATTATTAATAAATTAGAGGAACACAGGATAATTTACCTCTCAGACTTGTGGAAGGGGAAGTACTTTATGACCAAAGAAGAACTAGAGATCATTACTGATCACAAAATAGAAAATTTCAATTATACCAAACTGAAAATTTTCTGTACAAACAAAACTAATGCAGACAAGATTAGAAGGGAAGCAATAAACTGGGTAAGTATTTTTACAGTGAAAGGTTCTGATAAAGGCCTCATTTCCAAAATATATAGAGAATTAACTCTAATTTATAAAAAAATCAAGCCATTCTCCAATTGAAAAATGGTCAAAGGATATGAACAGACAATTCTCAGATGAAGAAATTGAAACTATTTCTAGTCATATGAAAAAATGCTCCAAGTCATTATTAATCAGAGAAATGCAAATTAAGACAACTCTAAGATACCACTACACACCTGTCAGATTGGCTAAGATGACAGGAAAAAATAATGATGATTGTTGGAGGGGATGCGGAAAAACTGGGGCATTGACGCATTGTTGGTGGAGTTGTGAACGAATCCAACCATTCTGGAGAGTACTTTAGAACTATTCTCAAAAAGTTATCAAACTGTGCATACCCTTTGATCCAGCAGTGTTACTACTGGGCTTATATCCCAAAGAGATCATAAAGAAGGGAAAGGGACCTGTATGTGCACGAATGTTTGTGGCAGCCCTTTTTGTAGTGGCTAGAAACTGGAAACTGAATGGATGCCCATCAGTTGGAGAATGGCTAAATAAATTGTGGTATATGAATATTATGGGAATATTACTGTTCTGTAAGAAATGACCAACAGGATGATTTCAGAAAGGCCTGGAGAGACTTACACGAACTGATGCTGAGTGAAATGAGCAGGACCAGGAGATCATTATATACTTCAACAACAATACTATATGATGACCAGTTCTGATGGACCTGGCCATCCTCAGCAAGGAGATCAACCAAATCATTTCTAATGGAGCAGTAATGAACTGAACCAGCGTTGCCCAGAGAAAGAACTCTGGGAGATGACTAAAAACCATTACATTGAATTCCCAATCCCTATATTTATGCCCACCTGCATTTTTTATTTCCTTCACAAGCTAATTGTACAATATTTCAGAGTCTGATTCTTTTTGTACAGCAAAATAACGGTTTGGTCATGTATACTTATTGTGTATCTAATTTATATTTTAATATATTTAACATCTACTGGTCATCCTGCCATCTGGGGGAGGGGGTAGGGGGTAAGAGGTGAAAAATTGGAACAAGAAGTTTGGCAATTGTTAATGCTGTAAAGTTACCCATGCATTTAACCTGTAAATAAAAGGCTATTTAAAAAAAGAATAAATAAAATAAAAATAAAATAAGAAAAAAAAAAAAAAGAATCCCAATTAAACACAAAATTAGAAATTCCGAAACTCCAAAGAAAGACTAATAAAATTGCAACTAAGAAAACAATTGAACTAAATTAAAAAAAAAACCTTACAATTAATTTTATGGAAAAATTAACAAACTAAACAAATATTTAGTTAATTTGATCAGAAAAAGGAAAGGAAAAAAGACAAATCAACAGTATCAAAAATGAATAGGTGCAAATTAATACCAGTGAAAAAGAAATTAAAGGAGTAATTAAAAGCTATTCTGGTTGATTGTATGGCAATAATTCTGACGATCTAACTGAAATGGATGGATATTTACAAAAAAATATATAAATTGCCCAGCTTAACAGAAGAAGAAATAAAAGTATTTAAATAGCCAAATTTTAGAAAAAAAATGAGTAAGTCATTAATGAAATCATAAAAAATCTACAGGGCCAGATGGATTCTAAAGTGAATTCTACCAAATATTTAAAGAACAATTAATTCCAATATCATGTAAAATATTTGGAAAAGAAGTTTATATTTTTCTTTTTTTATTTTTAATAGCCTTTTATTTACAGGTTATATGTATGGGTAACTTTACAGCATTGACAATTGCCAAACCTCTTGTTCCAATTTTCCCCCTCCTTCCCCCCAGCACCTCCCCCAGATGGCAGGATGACCAGTAGATGTTAAATATATTAAAATATAAATTAGATACACAATAAGTATACATGACCAAAACGTTATTTTGCTTTACAAAAAGAATGGGACTCTGAAATGTTGTACAATTAGCTTGTGAAGGAAATAAAAAAATGCAGGTGGGCAAAAATATAGGGAATGGGAATTCAATGTAATGGTTTTTAGCCATCTCCCAGAGTTCTTTCTGCTCCATTGGCACTGATTTGGTTCATCTCATTGCTGAGGATGTCCACGTCCATCAGAACTGGTCATCATATAGTATTGTTGTTGAAGTATATAATGATCTCCTGGCCCTGCTTGTTTCACTCAGCATCAGTTCGTGTATGTCTCTCCAGGCCTTTCTGATATCATCCTGTTGGTCATTTATTACCGAACAATAATATTTCATAATATTCATATACCACAATTTATTCAGCCATTCTCCAAATGATGGACATCCACTCCGTTTCCAGTTTCTGGTCACAACAAAGAGGGCTGCCACAAACATTTGTGCACATACAGGTCCCTTGGACAAGAAGTTTAAAGGAATACTGCCAAATTCCTTCTTGAGACAAATATGGTACTGATACCCTAAACCAGTAAGAGCCAAAACAGAGAAAGAAAATTGAAGACCAATCTTACTAATGAATATTCATACAAAAATTTAAATAAAAGAGTAGCAAAGAGATTACAGCAAATTATTAGCAGGATAGTACACTATGATTAAGTGGGATTTATATCAGAAATGCAGGCTGGTTCAAAATCAGGAACACTATGAATGTAATTGACTATATTAAAAACAAACAAACAAAACCAAAAATAATGTCATAATTCATTAGATGTCAAAATCTTCTGACAAAATACATTCCTATTAAAAACTGTGGATAGCATAGGGAGAAAGGGAGCTTTCCTTAAAATAATAAGCAATATCTATATAAAACCAAGAGCAACTATTATTTGCAATGGAGAGATGACAAATGCATTCCCAATAAAATCAGAGATGAAACAAAGATGCCTATTACAACGCCTATTATTCAACATTGTTTTAGAAATGTTGGCTATAATAGTAAGAAAAAAACAACCCAATGAATTTAGAATAGGAAATAGGGAAATAAGACTAATTACTCTAGCATGATGATATGCTTAGAGAATACTAGAAAATCATCCAAAAATCTACTCAACATAATTCCCAGCTTTTACAAAGATGCAGAATGTAAAATAAACCAACACAAATCATCATTATTTCTATAGATTACTGACAAAGCCTAGTAGCTAGAAATAGAAACAAAAAATTCATTTAAAATAATTGTAAACAAAATAATATATTTAGGTGTCTAATTGCCAAAACAAACCCAACTGTCTGAACATAATTACAAAACACTTTTCAGAGAAAGTCAGATTTACATAATTGGAAAAAATATAAACTGCTTTGGGTAGGTCAAGCCAATATAATACAAATGAAATTCTGCCTAAATCTGTGTACTTGTTCAATGTCATACCAAACTAATTTATTTATAATTATTTATAAAACTAGAAAAAAATAGCAAAACTCATCTGGAAAAACAAAAAAAGTTAAGAATATCAAAATAATTGCTGAAAAAAAAGATGGCTTAGTTGTACCAGACCTAAAACTATGTTATCAAGCACCAGTTATCTGGCTATGAAATAAAGTGATAAAGATGATATATATAACCTCCAAAACTTTTTCAGCATTAGGGAATTTAGGAGTCTGCTTAGAAGTATGTATTCATATTCATGTCTGTTATGTTTGGATATCTCAAAAGAAAAATGTAAGTTAAAGAAAGGAAAATGTTGTTTCTTGATGAGTAGGTTGAGATAATATAACAAAAATAAAAAAAATTAACATAACTTTCTTGCATCACTCTTATTTATATTTCTAATTTTGTTTCTATCATTCTCATTTCTTAAACTCTTCCAGGAATTTTTGCTAGCCTTGGATGTAATTAACATTTTTTTGAAATTTTAATTGTAACTGTTTTCACACTGTTATTATTTGAGTTTGTGTTAAGGCCTTTTGAATCTGTAGTGGCATTTGATAGTCACACTTTATTTTTTTTTTATCATTTACCAGCCTATTTCTTGACTATGAACTTTATGTTTGCATTGGACTATGCTCACCTGATGCTGCGGATGCCTTTTCCAAAGCTCTATGCTGGGGGGTGTCTCTCTCTCTCTCTCTCTCTCTCTCTCTCTGTGTGTGTGTGTGTGTGTGTGTGTGTGTGTGTGTGTTGATGTTTTCAGAGCTAGTTCTGGGTATCTACAAGTTTTTGGTACCTTCAAGGTGGTGTGATCTAAAAAGAAATTAGGTTACTATTCTTCTGGTATGCACCCTGGTCTTTAATGTAGAAATAGCTCTTCTTTAGTTACAAGGTCTAACTCTGCTCTCTGCCCTGAAGCTGGGACTCAGAGCTGTGTATGTGCAACAGTTTCCAATCAACACCAACTAGGCCCAGTGCCAGCAAATATTGTCTGCAATCTTTCTGACTAGTTTTCTGACCTTATTTTCTCTGAGCGTAGAAATCCCCAAAGTGCTGCGGCTTCTGCCAGTTCCAAGGCCAAAGGGTATTGATGTAACAAACTTATTTAAAGTTTTTTTTGGAAAGAAATGTAGGGAAAGTTTATCTCATTTGCTCACTATATTCTACCATATTGTCTCTGCCATTAAAATTTAAACACTTAAAAATGGCTTTAGAGAAAAAAAGATAAGGATACATAATGATAATGTGTCACAATTAGGGATGGAAAATATTTTAGTTGATTCAACAAAATCACAAGCTCTGAGCACAATTATTTTTCCAAATTAAAAAAACAAAACCAATTTGTTAGACAAATAGTAGACCCATATTTGAGGAATTTGAGGAAAATCAAATAACTTTCATACAACATCTTATATTCATCAAATTAGCCAAATAATTAAAAATTCCCAGGACAAGATGAATTTACAAGTAAATCCTGCCAAATATTTAAGTAATTGTCAATCCAAATATTTTTAAATCATTTGAAAACCTGGAAATAAAAAAAATCATAAAAATTCAATTTAAATACAACAAATTTACATGTAAGTGAGGTAGAGAAAAAGAGAAGAAAATTGTTGATCACTTTCTTTGATGAATATCAATGCTCAAATTTTAAAAATATAATAAGTATATTATAGCAATATTATTAATAAGATCACACATTATGATCAGGAGGAATTTATACAGGTATTCAAGGGAAGTGCTGACATAACTGACCATATCAATTTTTAAAACAACAAAAATCATATTATCGCAATAGTTGAAGAAAAGGCTTATAACAAAATGTAACACATATTCCTATTTAAAAAAATTAAATTTTGGGCAGCTAGGTGGCATAGTGGAAAGAGCACCAGCCCTGCAGTCAGGAGGACTTGAGTTCAACTCTGGCCTCAGACACTTAACACTTCCTAGCTGTGTGAGTCTGGGCAAGTCACTTAACCCCAAATACCCTAGGAAAAAATAATAAAATGAAATTTATGGAAATAAGTGGAGCCTTTTTTAGAAAGATGTGATAAAGTAAAACTTGAAGCCTTCTCAATAACATCTGGATAAATGAAAGCTTCCATTTTCACCATTATTATTGAATATTATATTAGAAATGCTAGTTATAGCAATAAGCCAAGCTAAATCAATTGAAAGAATAAAAGTAGGTAAAGAGAAAACAAAACTATTGCACTTTGCAGATTAGATAAGATAGTATTGTTTTAACTCATTGGTGTTATCGAAGCCAGCATAATAAAAATTCTAATTCTACTCAAGCTAATTGATTCAATGCCATGTCATCCAAAACATAAAAGAATTATTTTGAGTTGGGAAAAAGAGTACAAAAATAATTTGAAGACTAACAGTCCAAAAATATCAAAGGAATCAATGAAAAGGGGGAAAAGTAATCTAGCTATAATATATTTTAAACTATATTACAAAATGGTAAAGATTTTTAAAATCTAGCATTGCCTAAGAAAGAGAATGAAATGGATTTGAAATACTATATATATTGTTAAATAATTATAGTAATCTGATTTTAATAAATCAAAATACCTAAGACAGGGTTAGAATTAAATGTCAAAAAATTTCTAGAAAACTGGAAAGGACTTTGATTGATTGAAACTAGGTATAGTCCAATATTTCACACTGTGTACCAAAATAAAATTAAAATAAATTTAAAAAGAGAATTTAATTAGGAAATTAGGAGACCATGAAATATATATCCATCAGGTTTATAAATATGGAAGCATTTGTCATATAGCCATAATAGCCGTAATTAGGAAAACAGGAAAGTGTGTGGGGGGGTATTTTTAGCAAGATTCTTTAAGTAAGACATTTTTTCTAAGATGTGTTGGAAATTGATACAAATTTATAAAAAAAACAAGATTTCTGATTCTAATAAATGGTAAAATGATATTAAAAGGTAGTTTTCAGAAGAAAAAGTCAAAACAATGCATTGACATATGAACATGTTTTATATCAATATTGCTTAGGGAAATGCAAGATATCTTTGAGTTACAATCTCATGTCTTTCAAATTGACTAACATGATAGAAAAGGAAAATGACACCTATTGAAGATGATATGCAAAAAATGGAATACTAATGTACTTTTGGTAGAATTGTGAATACCTCTAATCATATAACCATTTTGAAAGAAGTTCTATTTATGCCCGAAGGATTATAAAATTGCATTTTCCTTTACTTGACATTACACTACTAGGTCTATATCTCAAAAAAAAAATTTAAAAGGGGTGAAAACTTATATGTATAAACTATTTTAGCAGTTCTTTTTGTATTGGGAAAGAATTAAAATTCAGGACAGATGCACCAATTGAGGAATAAGTGAGCAAATTATGGTAGATGATAGTGATAGGATATTCTTGTATTGTATGAAATGATCAACAGAATGGCTTCAGGAAAACCTCATATATTTTATATATACTTAAATAAAATGAAATGAAATATATATATTTTGCATAGTAACAGCAATACTGTATTAATGATCCATTTTGAAACGATTAGATACTTTGCTCAAAACAATAATCAAAGACAGTCTGAAGAATCAAACACACTTGACTTTCTGTCAATTCTATCTCCTAAAAAACAAAACAAAACAAACAAAAAACTTTTTGAAGCAAAATGAATTATGCTTTTATAAAATTTTATCTTTCTTGATGTTTGCTAGTGTTTTGTTTTGTTGTTGTTGTTGTTCTTCTTTTGAAACATGCCTCATATGAAATTATGTTTTGGATGGCTTCATGTACATACAGTAAGAGAGGCAGAGAGAGGATTTGGAACTCATTGTTAAAAATGAATGTAAATATTTTCACAGTAGTAAGGAAATATTTCATGAAATTTATAAAACTATTTTAAAAACTATTTCATTAGTTGGATTAGAAGAAGGCACTATAATAGTTTAATGATAACTCATGCATAGAAATTATTTTAAAAATAAAATAATCAGTAAAGTTTGTTTTTCTTTAGATATCTGTTTTAATAAACTTTGGGTAAAAAGAGAAAATGACTCTAGCAAAATATAATTCTATTAGAATATTGTTCACTGAGTTACGCTGGAGAATATCAAAATTAATAGTTTCTGTCATTCATATTTCCTTTTGAGAAAGTAAGGCAAAGAAAAATAACTTAGACATTAACTGCTAATAGAAAATACCTCTTGAGCAATTTTGGAGCAAGGAAATCCTATAGGCAGAATCAATAAGATTTTTCCAGTTTGAGGGAATATCTCATGCAAAGGTACAGAGATGGAAAATGGAATGTCAAATAAACAACTTCTGGCAAAACATAGAGGGAGTAATGGGAAATAGGTCTGGAAAGATAGGTTGAAACTATATGTTGCAAGTGAGAGAAAGAAATTTTTGGATTTTATCGTTGGGTCAATAGGGATTCACTGAGGCAATCTGAGTAGATGAATGAACTATAATCTAAATTACAATATTATTTTTTATTACTGAATTATCCCTACTTTATAAATTATTTTTGGAATTCCATCCAGTGTGTTTTTGGTAATGCAATTGATCTGACTCTAAAAATTTATTTGTTCCCAGTTTTAGTTATTTTAAATATAAAGAACAAAAGATACTTATTCTAAGGTTTCCTTTGGCAAGACAGATCTTGTTTACATTGCCATTATCACTAACCCAATACTTCATGAATATATATTGAGTTTGGGAATTGGATTTGCCTTAGAACCAGGCAAAAATTTGGTTTTTCATATTCTGATTATGCTTGAGGGGAAAAAAGAGAGCCTAATAGAAATATTAATAATCTTCATTTCAAACATAAAATAATGATTTAGTTTTTTTCCCCTTGAAGTGCATTAGTTCAAACACATTTTCTTTCTAAGTCAGATGATAAATAATTTTACGTGTAGGATTTTAAAAATAATTTTAACTGGCTTCAAAGGTGTTATAATCTTCTGATGTGAAAAGAGTTTTTATAAGCAAAGTTCTTTTTAAGGGCAAAATTCTGCAAAGCGGGGAAGGAGGAGCACATATTAGAAATATGGATTTTGAGTAGAAGAGCTTGAAAGGAGGTAAAATAAAAAGGGGCTGGAATGTCAAAAGAACTACAGGAAGTTAATTTTCCTAATCTCTTGCTAATCAAGAAATTGATCTGCAAATATAATTATGTTTTAGCTTTCCAAGATAGTATAATATTCATGCAAAATATATTTTAACTTAATCACTTCATATTTCATGCAAGAGGAAACTTCTGCTTTGTCCCTTTCTTTTTCTGGGTTTTCATGAATGGTGTAGTTCATACATTAAGTACTTCAGAATGTCATAAACAAAACAACAAAAAATGACTGCAGATGTACTACCTGATGGTGCCTTTATATTATTCATATCTACTAAAAGGAAGCATGAATATATAGTGTACACACACACACACACACACACACACACACATGTATTATCTTCATTAAAACCTTCTAGCTAATGTCCTTATGCTGACTTCCTCATTAAGAACTTTAACCTATATACTATGGGTAATATGTCGTCACAGAAGTCCAGATTTTCTGAAACAAGTAAGACCTTTTCCTGACAAAGAATATCCTTTTTTAAAATCACTGTAAAAAAGTAGGGTTCCCTTCCTTGAAATCATGCCTCAGTTGTCATCTTCTACCTGAGCCCTGTAGTTTAGCATGCTTTCTTCCAGAAATTACATCACATGCATTTCTTACATATCTTTGCACAGTAACTGTTATGTTGTGGACTCTTTTGGCTTTTTGATGAAAGCTAGATATGCTTTTTCAAGAGAATATTTTAATTACATCAAATAAAATATAAGAATTAAAAAGAAAATGAACACTATATATATATATATATACATACATATGTACAAATATATAAATCTCTCTCTCTATCTATCTATCTGTATGTATGTATGTATTTTTCCACATCCAAGTTCATTGACTACCTGAATCTAGTCCTTCCTCTGGTTACTTTCTTTGTCTTTTTCTCATTTAAAATTCAATTAGTAAAAAAAGAACATATCTATATATCTATGTATATACACACATATATACATACACATGTGTTTATATGCATGTGTGCACATGAATTTATCTACTTATCCTATATATCTATCATATGCATATATGCCTATTCATAAAATAATAGAAAAGGCAATGTATATACATATATATGTATATATGCATGTATCTATTACATATAGGTTCCTTCCCCCCACCTTGTTTTTTTTTTTTTTTTTTTTTTTTTGGTCTTTATGTTTTATCCTCAACAACTAGCTCAATTCCATAGTAGGCAAATAAACAAAGTTTATTGAATGAAATTTGAATTCTGGAAAATATGAAAACAATAGTTATATTCAAATATTTTCTTAATCTCTAAATGTGTAGACTGTCTCCTCTGTTAATAACAATGCCATCGATCTTGTAGAACTTTTGTTGAGAAGTAACAAGGGAGTGTACATAGAAATTAACCTCAATTATGAAGATCTGGGTTCATATCTTATTCTGCCATGCTCTATGTTACTGTAATCAAAATCACTTGCTTTCTTCTTGCACTAGTCAGCATTCTATTAATTGCAAAATATTCAGGGTTGTGTATTCACTATACTTCTAGGAGAGGAAATTTCCTCACCAGACATTCTTTATATCAACTCTATTTATAGATCAAAACTAGGAAGTAAAAATGGTTTTGTTTAGTCATTTTCTAAATGTTATGGAAAGCTACTTTATTCTCTCTAACTCCAAAGAAGATTCTTACATCTTAATTTGAAATAGAGACTTGATATACATAGATGACATTTGAAATGCCCTTTGAAATAGAAACAGCATTCACAAAGAGATATATTGCATGGCCAGATCAGACCCAGATATATTTTGACAATATTAGCATACACTCACACACAATTCTATGTCTATAAATGTACTATATATGTATGTACATACTAGTGTATATGTCTATATGTATTTACATATACACATCTATACACACCTATACATTTATATATTTGTGTATGTACGTGTGTGTGTGTGTGTGTGTGTGTGTGTGTGTATGGTTTTTTTTTTCAGTTTGAGACTGAGAAGAAAGTGACTGTGCTTTCATGGGCTCTTAAGTGAGAGCATTCTCAGACCAATAGCTGTACAAACCAGTAGAAGTTACCAAAAATGCCATTTACTATTAAAACACACCTAAAGAAAGGGAAAAAGAAGATCTGATGTAGACCTGAAATATTCTGAAAGTTATTGAATAAGTCACATTTTAATTTGGTGTCATTTTTTTTCTGTGCTTTAGGTACCCTTCTCCCCTGGCCACCCTTCAGCTCCTATCTGACTTTTCTCTATCCAATTAATTTTCAGTAATATGTTAATAGCTTTCAACATGCTGGACTCCTACCTTTTGAAGAATTATTAATATTTTAAGAAGAGGTTCTTGAAGCCTGAAATATCCTAAAAGACCAAGTGGGAAAAAAAAAAAAAAAACATTGTTGGTGTAATTTTGAGTTTCTTAGTTGGTAGTTGGAAAAACTTTTTTTTTTTTCTGAAAAAGGCAATTTCCTAGATTCTACATACTATAGACAGATTATGGAATATTTCAAATTTCACCAAATTAATTTGAAGCAAGAACATTCCAGAGTGTGCCAGACTCCAATGTCTGTGTTTGACACTTCTACTTTAGACCCAGGCTTCAGACCAGTGTTTTGTGAACTTGTGTGTGAATGTGTTTAAATTGCATTAAATTTTTGACAACCAAATTCGTGTATTTTCACACCAATATGAATAAAATGTATTCATTTGTGTATATATGTAACACATATAATATCTGTATTTCAATATAATTCACTTCCTTCACAATAATTGGTGATTAATTTTATAAATTTTAAAACTTTACTTTGAAAACAGGTCTGTTGGCTTCACCAGACTCCTAAAAATGTCCATAAAAACACACACACATTGTAATTGAACAAATGGAAGTGAATGACTAAATGAGGTTTCAAGAATCAGTCAAACGAAACCAAAAAAAGTGAAAAAAATAGAAGAAAATGGGAAATATCTTCTTGGAAAATCAACTGAACTGGAAAATATATAAAGAAGAGACAATCTAAGGACTTTTGGACTTCCTGAAAGCCATGATGAAAAAAAAGTCTAGACACCATCTTTCAGGAAATCATCACAGAAAACTGCCCTGATGTCCTAGAACCAGAAGGTAAAGTAGCCATTGGGGGGGAAAAAAAAAAAAAACATCCATCATCTCCAATTAGAGAATACAAAATGAAACCTCAAAGGAATATAGTAGCTAAATTTTAGAATTTTCAGATGAAGGAAAAATATTGCAATCACCCATAAAGAAGCAATTCAAATATGGAGGAGGCAAAATTAGGACTACACAGGACCTAGCAGATTTTACTTTAAAAGAGTGAAGAACCTTCTGGGATCTGGAATCTGATACTGTAAAAGGCAAAGTAACTTAGAGTGCAGCCAAGAATCAACTATCCAGCTAAACCTAAGCATTATCTTTTAGGGAAGAAGATGGGCATTCAATAATAGGAGTGAATTTCATTTATTTCTGATGAAAAGCCCAGACGTGCACACAAAATTTGATCTCCAAATACAGAACTCAAGATAAACATGATATACTTCTTGTATATACTTACAGAGACTGGGTATCATTTGATGATAATATGAAAAGAAAATAGTGGTGGAAAGAAAATTGTATGGGAAAAGAGGAAAATGGAGATTAAATGAAGGAAATTATGCCAAGAATACCTGTTTGAGGGAAAGAAGAGAGAACGATGAACATTGGGTGAATCTTACTCTCAACAAATTTTGCTCAAAGAGAGAAAATCAGACATATTTGCTTTCACAGAGAAACTTGTCTCGCCTTAGAGGGAAGTGTGAGGTAAAATGGGAAGGCTGATAGAAAGGAAAAGAGAAGTAGTAGGGCAAAGATGTAAGAAAGGGAGAAGGGCTGTAAAGGAGAAGGGCTATTTGAGGGAGGTGATAGAGGAAAAGAAAACACAAAAATGTCATCTGGGGTAAATAAGATGGCAGGAAATAAATAAACAGCTTCCTTCCTTATCTCTTTTAATTAGGTCTATTTTTGCTTTTGCCAAATCTGAAATCTGTATGGCTATACTTGCTGTTTTTTATTTCACTTAAAGATCACTTTATTTTATATAAATTGTTTACAATAAATACATTTGAAGAAGAGTGGTGCATACAGAGTAAAGGTAAAAAACTGGAGAAGAAATTATTAAGCTTTAAATGAAATAAAGTGATCAATGTATTGGGCGTACAACTAGAAAAGCTAGAAAAAGAAAAAAAAAATTAAACCCCCAAAATTTAATAGCAAATGTAAAATTCTAAAAATAAATGGGAAGACAAATACAATTGAAAGCTAAAAAAAGCTATTGAATTAATAAATAAAACTAAGAGTTGGATTATGAAAAATATCAGAAGAGGAAATATTTATTTATTTATATTTATTTCTCAACTTTTTTATGTTCTCAATTTATTTAAATAGTCTGATTTTAGAAAAAAAAAGAAATGGAACAACTCCCTAAGAAAAAAATATCCAGGGCCAGATGGATTTGCATGTGATATCAAACATTTAAAGAACAATTACTTCTAATACTATATAAACTATTTGAAAAAAAAAAAAAACAGAGAAAGAAAGAGTACTACAAAATTCTTTTGGTGACAGACATAATGTTGATAACTAAACCAGACAGAGCAAAAACAGAGAAAGAAAATTATAGACCAATTTCTCTTTTGATGCAAAAATCATGTTAAGAATGCTGTACTGGGAGCCAAGATGGCAGAGAAGGCACACTGGACTTTCTAAGCTCCTCTCATTCCTCTCACAACCAACTATTAAATTCAGCCTCCAAAATCGCTTTTCACTGTTTAAATTAATGAAGATTAGAAGCACTACAATTTACCAGCCGAAAATAATCTGGAAGACCACCAGGAAAGGTTTGTCCTGAGAGGCCAGGAACAGACTAGCACAGGCATCGAGAGACTAGCCTCCTGAGCAGACCAGGCGCAGGGGTGATCTCTGTGGCTAGAGAAGTTATACAGATGACTCTGCTATAGGCTAACTGTTCTGCCTTGATTGCAAAGCAGTAAACTGACAGAGAAATTAAGGCCTAAAACAGAGGGTACTCTAAAAAATGCCAGAACCTAACAAGATCTGGCTGTAACCACTCAAACCCAGAAAGTGACTCAGGCAAACCTGTAACACAGTCCTGCAGCCACATCCTGCAGTTTGGAGCTTTTGTGGGGGCAGTTACAAATCTGCATAGTGGGGGGCTTGGCCTGGGGCAATAGAACTTCCACAACAGACTTTGGTTCCTGGGGCAGAAAAACTTCCAGTTCATGTAGGGCCATTCACTGCTCAACTGCTAATACCCACAGCCCCAGGGTGCGCTTTGGCTTGGAGTAGTGAAACTCTCACGGCTCAGCATCTAGCCCCAGGGCAGTCGCTATGGGGGGGGGGGAAGAAGGGTTCTTTGCAGAGCACTTTCCCAGCTCAGCCCTATAGGCCTGAGTTACTTCCGGGTGGGGAACTCCTTCCCAGTGCACTCCAGTACCTCACTGCTTTTTGTAGCTGGCTAGCAGGACAGCTACCTGCCCATACACCTACAGCTGCTCTGCAGAGGAAGCTAGTAACCTCCTGCCTCTGAAGGCAGAGCCTATAGGCTTAAAAATGAGTAAAGAAATAAAAAAGATGATTGATAGTTTCTATACAGAAAGAGAGCAGCTTTTCAACCCTGAGGAGACTAATAGCAGACAGTCTCCAGACAATTGTTGGTCCCAATACAAAAGGCTCTCCTAGAAGAGACTATTAAAAACCTTAAAAGAGAACTAGAAGAAAAATGGGGAAAGGAAAGAGAAGCTATGCAAGAGAACAACTTCCTGAAATGTGAATTGGAAAAGGTAAAAAAAAAAAAACTCACAAGAAGTGCAGGGACATAGAATTTGTGATTTGGAAAAAGAAAATAACTCACTAAAAAATACTGAAATGGAAAAAAAAAACTCCATAGAGCAAAACAACTCATTTAAAAACTCAATTGAATATATACAAAAATAATTTTAAAAAGCTAATGAAGAAAATAACTCACTAAAAATAAGAACTGAACAAATGGAAATGAGTGATTCATTGAAACTTCAAGAATCAGTCAAGCAAAACCAAAAAAAAAAAAATGAAAGATTGGAAAAAAGTGTTAAATATTTACTTGGAAAAACAACAGACCTGGAAAATAGATGTAGGATAGATAACCTAAGGATCATCAGACTACCAGAAAATTATGATGATAAAAAGAGCCTAGATACTATTTTACAGGAAATCATCAAAGAGAACAACCCAGAAGTAATATAACAGGAAAATAAAATAGGTGTTGAAAGAATTCATCAAACAACTTCTGAAAAAGACTCTAAAATAAAGACTCCAATGAATATTTTGGCCAAATTTCAGAATTTTCAGATTAAAGAAAAAATATAACAAGCAGCCAGGAAAAAAAAAAAACAATTCAAATACCAAGGTACTACAATAAGGATCACTCAAGGTATGGCTGCCTCCCCATTAAAGGGTCTAGAATTTGATATTCCAAAAGGCAAAAGAACTTGGAATGCAGCCAAGAGTAAACTACCCAGCTAAGCTGAGAATTTTTTTTTCCCATGGAAGAAGATAGACATTTAATGAAACAGAGGAATTCCATTTGTTTTTGAAAGAACCAGACTTAAACAAAAAATTTGATCTTCAACCACAGGGCTCAAGAGAAGTAAAAAAAGGTAAAAGGAACTCTTGAGAACTGTATTTCTGCTGTGGATATACATAAAATCCACATGTATAATTTGATTTTGCTGATAAAACAAAAAAGGGAAGTAGAAATTAAAAGAAGATTGTGTCAGGAAAAGGGGAAAGAGGAGATAAAAAGAGGGAAACTACATGCAAAACTACATGCAACAATGAGGCAAAGGAAATCTATCATATCTGAGGGAACTTAAAGGGGGGAGGAACATTGTGTGAATCCTACTGTCATCAGAGATGGCTCAAAGAGGAAATAATTAGCATATTTGTTTTACAGAGAATCTTCTCTCACCTCATTAAAAAGTAGAAGAGGAAAAGGGAAAAGGAAAAAGAGTAAGAAGGGAAGGGTACAAGAAAGGGGCAGGGATTCAAGTGGAGGAGGGAGGGATTTTAAAGAGGGAGAGCTATATGATGCAAGGGAGACCAATAAGTTTAATACTAGGGAAGAGGGGAAGGAGGGCAAGAAAAAGAAAAGCATAATCTGAGGATATTAGGATGGTAGGAAATACAGAATTAGTAATTTTAACCAAAAATGTGAATGGGATGAACTCTCCCATAAAACAGAGGTGGATAGCAAACTGGATAAAAAGTCGGAACCCTACAATATGTTGTTTACAGGAAACACATTTAAAACAGGGAAATACATACAGAGTAAAGGTAAAAGGCTGGAGCATAATCTATTATGCTTCAGGTAAAATCAAAAAAGCAGGGGTAGCCATCCTTATCTCAGATCAAGCAAAAGCAAAATTTGATCTAATTAAAAGAGATAAGGAAGGAAACTATATCTTGCTAAAAGATACTATAGACAACAACAAAAAAATCAGTATTAAACATATATGCACCAAGTGGTATAGAATGTAACTTCCTAAAGGAGAAGTTAATAGAGCAGCAAGAAGAAATAGACAGCAAGATTATAATAGTGGGAGATCTCAAGCTTGCACTCTCACAATTAGATAAATCAAATCACAAAAGAAATAAGAAAGAAATTAAAGAGGTAAATAGAATATTAGAAAAATTAGGTATGATAGATCTTTGGAGAAAATTGAATGGTGACAGAAAAGAGTGTACTTTCTTCTCAGCAGTTCATGGAACCTACACAAAAATTGACCATATATTAGGACATAAAGACCTCAAAATAAATGCAGGAAGGCAGAAATTGTAAATGCTTTCTTTTCAGATTACGATGCAATGAAAACTACATTCAACAAAAAGTTAGGGGTAAATAGACCAAAAAGTAATTGGAAATTAAATAATCTCATCTTAAAGAATGATTGGGTAAAACAGCAAATTATAGACACAATTAATAATTTCACTCAAGATAATGACAATAATGAGACATCATACCAAAATTTGTGGGATGCAGCCAAAGTGGTAATAAAGGGAAAATTTATATCCTTAGAGCCTTATTTGAATAAAATAGAGAAAGAGAATATCACACCTACAAAACACTTTTCAGACAAAATCAGATCTAATCAGTTGGAAAAATATCAAGTGCTCATGTATAGGTCTACTATGTAAATTAGCCTACTTATTTAGTGTCATACCAACCAAACTTCCAAGAAATTATTTTACGGATTTAGAAAAAAATAATACAAAAGTTCTTCTGGAAGAACTAATGGTCAAGAATTTCAAGGGAATTAATGAAAAAATGCAAATGATGATGGCTTATCTGTGTTAGAACTAAAACTATATTATAAAGCTGCAGTCATCAAAAACATTTGCTCCTGGCTAAGAAATAGAGAAGTTGCTCAGTAGAATAGATTAGGTTTACAATACAAAATAGTCAACAACTATAGCAATCTACTAATTAACAAATCCAAAGATCTCAGTTTTCAGGATAAGAATTCACCATTTGAAAAAAAAACTGTTGGAAAATTTGGAACCTTGTATGGAAGAAATTAGGCATTGACCCACACCTAACCTTATATGCCAAGATAAGATCAAAATGCAGTAATAATTTAGAGATAAAGAGTGATATTATAAGCAAAAATTAGAAGAACATAGGATAGTTTACCTCTCAGACACTTGGTGAAGGAAGGGATTTGTGAACAAAGAAGAACTAGGACTCATTATTGAATATTAAATAGATAATTTCTATTATATTAGGTTAAAAGATTTTTATACAAATAAAAGTAATGCAGACAAGATTAGAAGGGAAGGGAACAAAATTAGAAGAATTCCCAATGATAGTTGGGAAACATTTTTACATTTAAGGGTCCTGATAAAGGCCTCATTTATTTTTTTTAATTATTGAAGCTTTTTATTTTCAAAACATATGCACAGATAATTTTTCAACATTGTTCCTTGCATAGCCTTTGGTTACAAATTTTCGCATCCTTCTTCCCATCTCCTCCCCTAGATGTCAAGTAATTTAATATATGTTATACATATCAAAATGTGTGTCAAATCCAATATATGTGAATATATTTGTACAATTATCTTGCTACACAAGAAAATCAGATCAAAAACTAAAGAAAATAAATCAGAAAAAATGCAAATGAACCACAAAAAGAGTGAGAATGTTATGTTATGATCTACACTCAGTTCCCACTGTGCTTTCTCTAGGTGTAGATGACTCTCTTCATCATGACATCATTGAAACAGGCCTCAATTATCTCATTTTTTGGAAACTCAAGTCTATCAGAATTGGTCATCACATAATATTGTTGTTGATGGCAACTTATTGGAAGATATTGGAGATAATCACATTTCTTGAGATTGGAAATAAGGAAGAGAGGACAAGAAGACTTTCTTGTGATCTCCATTTTTTTTCACTATGAAAAAATGTTCTTTGCTTAGAGAGAGGAAGGAGGTGAAACCATCAGATATTTTTAGAGAGATAAAGTGTCAAAATATGAGTGTTTTTTGGAAAGGCTCATTCTCCCTATTATTTCTCACTCATTTTTCCAGAATTCCCAGGAGTCCTTTTCTCTCTTTTTAGATTTTCATTATATTTGTATATTTATATATTATGAGATCATACATACATGCATACTTACATATATAGATATAGATATATAGATTTTGTGCTATTTATGAAAGTATAAAACTCTACATATGAACATGTGTAATATATGTGTGTAATGCATATATCTATATATTACATACATGTATGCAAGCCATATATGTGTATTATCTATAAGTGCATGCATACAAATAGAAAGTGACTAATCATTTACTAAATGCCTATTATGCTTTACACTTATTTTCTCATTTGATCCTTACAGAAACTATGTAAGGTAGAGGCTTTTATTAGCTCCATTTTAAAGTTGAAGAAACTAAACCAAGCAGAGGTTAAAATGTTTTGCCTAGAGTCACAAATGTATATAAGTACACTGAAGTAAATGAATAAGGTTAGATGTGAACTCAAGTTTTCCTATGCCAGGTCCAATGTTTTATTTAATGTGTGACTCGGGCGCATAGTTAGGTCTTTGGCTTCTTCTCCCGGTTAAGCTGAAACAAGGACTTCTGGGAAGAATTTAGAGTGTTTTTAAATATGTATGGCATATTTAAAAGTGCCAAAATCAGCCACCAATGAACATTGATTTTTTTTTTTTATATTTATTGCTGGGATTTTCCAATATTAGAAATAAGATACAAAATGTTATTTTTGGAGTAGAAAATGCTAAATCTATACTCTGTAGACATGTGGGTTGAAGAGGAGAAAGCAAATCTAAATAGTTCAAGAAAATATATTTTTTTTCTTTCAATAATTTTTCATTCCAAAGGTAAGACTTGACATAGGGCAAAGCTTGAATCAAATGTTTCCACTTACTAGGAAAAGAAGCCAAGATATACAGGTATAATCTATTGACAATATTAAACAAAATCTACCCCAAATAACTAATAATAAAGACCATGAAAATGAAATAAATTCAAAATCACACTCAACAGGTTAGCTAAAATTGAAGAAAAAATGAAAATCACGATTACACAATTGCTAATATGTATTTGGGAAATAGAATCACAATTGTGTTGTTGGCCTTCATTCTCAAAGAGGATCAAAATGACATTATTAATATTATGGAGATAAGGTACAATGTGTCTAATTATTCAGGGTTAGAACAAAATGAGCTTGAAAGACTCTACCACAGATGGGTACAAATAGTCCACATGAACATTTGGAGTAGAAATGTCTCTGGATTTGTACATCTCATCTTTCTTCTGAGTTACTGCAATTCTACTTCAATCAAAGTGCTTACTTTTTTTTTTTTTTTTTCTGGAAGGCTCACATGCTGAACAGTCTTTGCCACCAAAAGTTTTTGTACATTGTATTGCATTATGATGATAGACCCAATCTACTATGATAAGCTGGCCAAGACTAGGTGAAACAGAAGTTTTAAGCTTACTTTTTCTTGAAACTTCCTCATTCTCCTAGGTAAGCACTGTCGTCCTTTGTTCAGATACCCAGTAGGCTGCTGAATCCAACAAGTGCTTCCATTGAAGTAAAAGACAAACCAAGGTCAGACCACTTATGTGCAGGGTTATGACTACATCTTCCTATAAATCCATCACTTATCCATCAATAGAGGACTTTGAAGTAGTTATAAAAGGTAAATTTTGGGGGGTACTGTCTTTTGGTTCAGTTTACTTAAATCTGATTTAAGTAAGTTACAGTTGCATGAAGTCATCAGCCTCACTCACTTCCAGAGTCATGAGGTCCATTGGCAAGAAATATACAAGAGGACTAATGATAGCTTGTGATGCAGATTATGGCCTTGATAGTTTTAGATCCTAGCCAACCTTTAAACATTTCAAAGACTTTGTTCCATTTACCTTCAGGGCTATTGGAATCTTCCAATAGTTGTTTTCATCTGCCCATTTTGAAAGGTAAAGTTTTCCCATATTTGGGTAGACACAATCCTTAATCCCTAAAGGGTCTGAGATTCCCCAGCCCCATTACTCACAAGTTGGTTTAGCCAAAATGCCATAATGATTTACTACTTTATAGGATGTGGCCTCCATGCATACTACAGATTGTTGGAGTCCCAGGTAAGAGTTGGGCAAGTCAGATGGACACCAAAGTTGGAAAGAAGCTCTGAAAACAGCTCAGAAGTCTTCACAATAGAGGTGCTAGTCTTTCCTGAACATATCATACACCCATAGAATCAATATTTCAGTCCGTATTAGTCAATTTGTGATCTGGCTCAACCATCCTAAAATAATTTAGAAATATTTCTTTTTTTTTCCCTCACTGAACACGACTTTAATACACATTTGCTGTGGTTTCAATCTCCCACGAAATGATGTTTGTGGCTTTTTGTCCCTTGAGGTATATATACAAGGTATATAAATAAGGTATATACAAAGCATTAACATGTAAGTCAGTTGTGGGGGGTTGGAATGACTAGCCGCACAGCACACACCAAGACCGGGAGGCACATTGGCTTGCTCCCAGAGAGGCTGCAGCTCTCTGCCCAACCTTTATCCTTGGCCACCCAAAATGCGGTTCTCAAAAAGGGATCTCTGAGCCCATCAGCCCTGATGAGTAAGTAATGCCCACAAGATCCCCTCCCCCATTATGCTGCCTTTTCTAAGTTATGTAGAGAGCTGCAGGGAATCCAGGCAGCGGCTTCCCCCGGGGTAACTCAAGAATTATTTCTTCATAAGAGGAGGGAGAAGGTGCCAAAGGAGGGCCCACGTCCTCTGTAGTCCAGGGCATATGTCCAACTACTGGCTCCATCTTGCACCCATAGAGAAGTCTAGTGAGATCTCAGGACCTTCTTTCAGAATCATGTTTTCAAATGATTGAAGAAAAGCTAAATTCCTGATAGAGGTCAGTGAAAATAAACTTGTCTGCTTTTTTCCTACCCATGTTAAGGACTTTCTGAGCCTCACCCACAGGTCCCTGCATCCTTGGTTAAGTGCAGGCTCTCTGTTCAGACATGATGTGCCTCTGGGAAGGCCCCCGGGTGAAAGGTAGGGAGCCTGATGCCGCCTTCATCAGGAATGTACCTTCCCATCTTTAATTGTGGCAAAGCAGATGGTCTCGATCTTTGCCGCTTGGTCGTGCATCCCCATGTGCCAGAGCATCATCACGGTGCTCAGAAGCAGGGCAGTGGGGTTGGCCATGTCCTTCCTAGCAATGTCCGGAGCCGTTCTGTGAACCTAATGATGTCCCCGTACAAATTTGGCTTCACCAGAATATCAAACTGGGAGGGATCTTGTACCATATTCAAACATACTGTATCAAGGTACATCTCATTAAATTTAATATCTTTACAATTTTCTGCAACGTCCCTGCACTTTTGGAGAAAAAGCCCATCTGACATTCGCATGATATTTGCTTTGTACATAGCAGTCACATTGCTCCAGTGATTGTTTCTGGCATACTCAAAGGCAAATTCTGCAATACATTTGCTCGCCTCTTCAGTGATGAGTTTGATACTCTGGAGGACAGCATCAATGATCACATGCTCAATCCCACTGTATTGGCCTTTGGTATTCTCCCGAATTGTGACAATATTTACATCCGTGTAAGGGGTTTTGTAGCTGTTGATGGAGACACAGAGATGCATATTTGCATAAAGGTCAAACGTTTCCAAAGCAGGAGATTCACAGAAGGATGTCCAGCTGCTGTTGGTATCTTCAAGTGGCCTTTCAGTCCCATCTCATTTTTGTCAATGGATTCTCTGGCTTCAGGAGGGATCATCCACTTTCCTCCAGGTCCTTTGATAGCAGAGACATTTCTCTCTTCCCGCTGAATAGGTGCTTTGGAAGCATTAAAAATCTTCATAACAGAAGCTGAGATTTCTGGGCCAATACCATCTCCGGGGATTAAGATCACCATCTGTATACTATCAGCAAAACCTTGGGTCACCTGTTTTGGGTTGCTGAAGGCCCCCAGCAGCCAAGATACCTTCAGGATCCATGCAGGACCGGCCATGCTCCCCACGGAACTGGCCATCCTCCACTTGGGACTGGCCATCCAAAATATTTCTAATGATGCCTACCCCTGGCCCCAGTACTACTATTACTACTGTGTTAAAAAAAAAAAGAGATGGTACAAACACATTCAACGGGGAACATAGACAAAAATATGATAATATTGTTACCTTTATGTTGAATATAATGTATATTTTGAGGTGTAGAAAAACATGTTTATATGTATAGTCTTTTTTGTTCTTTGCATATTTTAATTTCATCTTTTGATATTGGTACAATTCAAAACGAAAAAGGAAAATGTTTCAATAGTTGTCAATAATCACTTGAAAAGTTGCTCTTCCTCCCTATTAGAGAAATTCAGGAAAAGAAAAGAAAGGAGATTCAGCAACTAAAGTTCCAACCCTTATTTATCCAACTAGTAAACATGGTGCTTGAATGCAATTTAATATTGTTGTTGTGTGATCATTCATTCACATCTCACTCTTTATGACCCTATGTGTATGAGACTTCCTTGGCAAAAATTCAAGAGTTATTTGCCATTTCTCTCTCTCTATTGGATTAAGGCAACAGAGATGGTTATTTGTCAAGAATCACAGAACCTGCAAGTATATCGGGTTAGACTTGAACTGAGGTCTTCCTGACTCAAGAACCAGTATTCTATCCACTGAACCACATAGCTGCCTTAAATGAAAATTATTGTATCACTAAAAAAAAAAGACCCAATAGTCAATTCCCCAAGAAATCTTTAGGATGACAAAGAAGAAAGTAAGTAGAAAAGAAAACAAATAATTTAAACAGTGAAAATAATATACATTCATTCTTATTTATTCATTAATACACTTCAAATCTGAATAACAAGATGAGTTGTATTATACATATCCTAATAGAAATGTGATGGAATTAATTGCCCAATGTGAGATGCATTTTGGAACATGAACAGTATGGGAAAAAAAAAAAAAAACTTTTCTAGCCTATACTTGTTTATTATGAATGTTTTCTTTTGATTTTTTTTGTATTATCACAGAAGGAATAAGAAGAAAAATATAAGTAAATAAATACATATCTCTAAAATTAACATCATGAAATAAAGAAAAAAGAATTATTTTCTGCAAATGTGTTTTCTTCATTACAAAATAAGCTTTGAAACTACTAAACGTTGAAAACAGCCAAATAACAAAAGAATTGCAAGAATTAGTGAATATGTTTTCCCAACAGGTACATAATTAAAAAGAGCAATTGTTAAAGCATATCTTGGATTATGCAATAATATATGAGGCTGGATTAAGATGGTTTCTATTATAACCAATTTTTAAAGGTAATTGTGTGATATTTGTCAAAGTAGTAAAAGCTTAAGGGTGTTTTTCAACTTTGGATTGTGACATTTTAAAAAGAAACTTTACTTTTTAAAAAAGTTACATTTTATTGGAATTTTCAGGCAATAGATTTTACAAGCAGAAATTTTTCCACCATTTGGTATTCAGAGAGAGAGAGAGAGAGAGAGAGTAATATATTGGATTGATTTGCAAGGCAAATATAAGAGAATATAAAATTTTATCATCCCAGTGACACAGGATCATGGTTGCTAAGAACATGACCTAAACTCGAACATAGATATTTACTGAAAAAAATAAAGAAGATTGTTCCTGAAAACATAATATCAGCAATCTCCATTATACACCATTCAGGAAAGAATCAGGTAATTTGATAGATTTTATTTTTAATAAAACTATTACTTAGATCTGTTTGAATAATCATGGATTTTCCTGAAGGCATCAGACTTCCAGAAAAATAACTGTTACAACCAGGAAGCATATTCAGTTATGGAAATCACAATTATCTAAATGAAAGTAATTTGTAGACAAGAGAAAGTAATTTTTTCTCCATTATTTTTCATTTGAGTATACACTACAGGAAAAATATTTATATAATTTAAAAATACATTCTCATTCCATTTTCTAAATTAATTTGTATTTTAATTATGTTCTTATGAGAGAAAAATGAACAAGTGATATTTCTTTGTCTAAGGATTCAAATAAGAATGCTTTTTCATTGACACTACATAGAAGACATTTGTCTGAGATAAATGGTCTCTAATTTTTAACAGAATACACAGCTCTCTTTCAC
Organism: Sarcophilus harrisii; assembly: GCF_902635505.1. Lineage (NCBI taxonomy): Eukaryota > Metazoa > Chordata > Mammalia > Dasyuromorphia > Dasyuridae > Sarcophilus > Sarcophilus harrisii. Next base: position 595,102,423 of record NC_045426.1, on the reverse strand, counting down.
ATGAACATGATAATTTAATGCAAGATACATAGAAAACAAATGAATTATATACAAACTGTCAGTAAAAGCTACCACTGCCACTTCATTTTTCTAGTGATCAGAAGTGGTTCTTGTTGATTTATGATGATAATTTATACATGGGTTGGCATTATTCAGATCTTGAAGAAGCTGAATAGGAAATTTGAAGGTTATTTTTTATTCCATTATCCTGTAGGAATTCAGATATTTTACAGTGTGTCTTTATGGACAACACTTTGGGGTTATTCCCCAAATTTCTCTCTTTGATATGGCTTACATTTTTGTTTGTTTTAGTTTTGAGGGATTATTTTTTTGTTGTTCTTTTGATTTGATTTTTACTACTGTTAAAGTATGGAAATTGTGTATTCCATTATTCCATTTCCTGCACTTGTGCCATCAAATTTTGTCTGTTCTTTTGCCTTATTTCCCCTCAGCTCTTCTGGGTAACTGTTGCTGATCTGATAAACCATTTACTAGGAAAAAAACATTGATATTAGATAAATGTGCTATTTTTGCCATATAACATTAATTCTGAATTTGGGGAGCCAATCAATAGTGCCAACTTCTGGGCTTAATACCAATATTTTAAATCATGAGAGCTTGTGCACTACTGAACAAAAAAACCCAAGTTGAATACAGGAAAATTCAGTTTTAAAAGGGCAAAGAAGCATTATAATAGATAATCTGATGGAGAATTCTGAGGGTTTATAGGGCAACATTAGGGAATAGATTTAAAGAATAATATAAATATCACCTACAGAATCAGTAGGCACACAATCAAATTCTTTCTGTGGTTATTGTTCCAATCACTGTCTAAGAATTTTTTCTTTTCTTTCCACCCTGAAAAAAGACTTTAGGCTTAGCCTCTCACTTCAGTTCTTACAACATAGTCCTACTAGAATTAAAGATTTTCAGCTGTATTTAAAGCAGCATCCACTGTTAAAACAACAACCTAAGGAGATAAAGGCATTTGAATGGTTGTAAAATTCAAATACCCTAGGGATGAAACATAAGTTTTTTTTTTTTTATTTAGAGGGAATCTCAGCAAAAATTAAGTGTAAGCTGTGTCTGAAATAGAATTCTCTACTATAATATGCTCAACAGTCATCTGATTCCTACTTAAAATATATCTAATGCAGACATCTAGAGATAAAGTCAATATGTCAGAGTAGACTAGAAAGCACTCAGTTGAGTTATCTCAGTATTCTCATCCAAAAAAAAAAAAACTTAAAATAACACAGCAAATAAAATTCTGCAATGACAGAGCCAAGAATAGATCAGGTTGTGTAGAGAGCTGGAACTCTGGAAAAGTATACTTGAAACAAAATGTTAATTCAGTGGAATTGATGAGATAATGGTTTTCTAGTTCATATACAGCTATTATGATATAATAATATAATCACTAGTTTGATATAATTACTCAAGATTGGCTTATACTCAAGATACTATAATGATCTAATTGTATTAGGGTATTTAAGGGCTGAGGGAACTGGGGACAAAGTCAGACTCAGACTGAAACTAGTTGAGTCTGGCAGACTGGCAGACTGACAGACTGCTGGAGGTGACTAGCTCAGATGAGACTAGGTCAGACTATAACAGACACAGAGAAACAGATTGTGAAGGAGACAATAAAGGCTTTGGATTCTATTCTTGTCCATCTTCATGATGACTATCCTGTTGAGACCTCAACCCTTCTGGAGGACTTCCAGAAAGCTAGCCTGAACATTACATTGTTGAAATATTCTTCTGGTATAGGACAACTAAGAAGGTTGGAAGAAGAGATCTGTGACGTGGGGAGAGTCTGGCCATGGCCCATATGAACAAAACAGTAATAGTGGAACTAAATGATGGTGACATATACAGTAGCAGCTTCATGAATTTAAAAACAAGAAATGATAAAGGGGCCTGGAAAATGGTTAAAAAACATATCCATGGCCTAGCACTGAACATGGTCAGAGCTTGACATACTATTTCCTATATTCACTTCCATGTCATGGTTCAAGGGTAGATACCCTCACTTATTATTAAGAGGGATTAGAAGACCTAAGTAACAATTGTTGCTTCCAAAACATCAGAAATTCTAAGGAATGATTTTTTTTTCATTTTTTTCCTTCTGATTCCAAGGAAATAAGGCCTCTGAGAGGAAGTATCAAGTTCAAACTGCAAAGAATAATGACTCATTCTGGGTAAAGAGCAAAATAGAGACCAGGAGAGTAGTCACCATAACTCTTCTCAAATCACACCACCTTGGAAGCACTGAAAACCCCCATTCTCAAAAAATTTCTCCGAAAAGAGCAATGTAGAAAAACTTAAAGTTTGAGAAAATTCTCTTCCCCACTTATTGTGAGAAAGTGCCTAAATAAATTTTGGGGCCAAGAATTAATATGAAAAAAAGGATCGAATGACAACAAAAAGAGAACTGATCATAAAAATGTATGATTCTGATAGGGACGATCAAAATGCAAACTCAGGAAAAGACAATGAAGTAAAAAACAGTGTGCACAGAAAAAGAAAAAAAATGAATTTAACACAAACCTCAGAGGGATGTAGAAGATCTTACTCAAAATGACTACTAAGAGATCACTCAGTAGAAGGCAGAAAAGTTGTTTGTTGAAAACCTCCAAAGTATGAGCCGTCCCATCATGAGATAAGAAAGAGAAAGCTCATGGTAAGAGGGCTAAAGAAGTAGTAAAGATACACAGCTTTTGTACAAGAGATTACATCACAAGTAAGAGAACATTGAGAAGGCGTCTAATTGGTTGTTGCTATTCGGAGAGATTGGAATGGAAGGTTTCTGTTATAAAGAATTACATCATAATTTGGGGAACATTGAGAAATAGGTGCCCCCTCCACTAATTGAATGTTAAACATTGGTGCCAAAGGGAGATTAGAACAGAATGCTTTTTGCCCTGATTCTGAGAGGAATCATCAATCAGACCTTCAAATTTCAGATTACTGAGCTGACATCGTTTAAGCTAATAGTCTAAATATTGGTAACATTGAACAAGGATAAATGTCATAATTTCTGGTTAAGTAAATATATCTAAAGTTTTAAGTAAATATTGGCTTGCACACACTGTACTTATGTAGGTCACAGAGACAGAAATAATGAAAAATACAGAAAAATAATTTAAACATTCCTGTAAGTTCTTCACCTTATTTCTCCATTCCCCACAAACCCAATATTCATTTCTGAAAGAGCTGAAAAGGATTTTCAAAATCAAATAAAGGTAGTAGAAAAAAATAGATTAAACAATGAAGCAAAGGTGGGGAAAATAATTATTGACAGAAAAAGAGACAAAAAGAGAAACTAATACCTTCAAAATGGAATTGATCAAGTTGAAAAATTAGTACAAAATTCACTGATTAAAATAACATCATAAAAAAGAAGACTTGGCAAAGGACATGAACAGACAATTTTCAGATGAAGAAACTGAAACTATTTGAAGTCATATGAAAAGGTGATTCAAATCACTATTAATCAGATAAATGCAAATTAAGACTGCTCTGAAATTATGTAACTCCCAGATTGACTAAGATGAAAGGAAAAGATAATGACAAATGTTAGACATAATGTGGGAAAACTGGGACACCGATACATTATTGGTGAACCTGTGAGGATCCAACCATTCTAGAGAGCAACTTAGAACTATGCTCAATATATATATATATATATATATATATATATATAACTGTACATAGCCTTTGACGTAGGAGTGTTTCTACTGGACTTGTATGCCAAAGAGATCGTATAGGAGAAAAAGGGACCCACATGTAATTTTTTTTTTTTTTTTGTGGCAGCCCTTTTTGTAATGGCAAGAAAGTGGAAACTGAATGGATACCCATTAATCAGAGAATGGCTGAATAAATTATGGTACGTGAATGTTATGAAATATTATTGTTTTCTAGGTATTCTAGTAATTTATTGTAGAAGCTGCCAGATTCTGGATAATCCTGAATGTTGTTCTTTGATATTTCAATTGTTTTTGTCTAGCAATTTACAGTATTATTTCCTTGAGATTTTTTTTTTTTGATCTCTTTCCAAAGGGGACTAATAGATTCTTTCAGTGAGTATTTCCTCCTCTCTTTCTAATACATTGGAGTAGTTTCCTTAATGATCTCTTGGCGAATACTATCCAGATTGTTTTTGGTCATGGTCTTTAGTTAAAAAAAAAAATAATTTTAAAATTGTCTCTTCTGAATATATTTTCCTGGTCAGCTATTTAACCAATGAGATGTTTCACATTTTCTTCCATTTCTTCATTCTTTTTATTCTTATTGTCTCATATAATCATTAGGTTCCATTTGCATTGTTATAGTTTTTAATGTGTGGTTTTCTTCAATTAGCTTATGTATCTCCTTTTCCATTAGTTAATTCTCCTTTGTATGTAGTTGTTTTCTTCAGACAATTTCTTCCTTCCTTTTCCAAGATGCTGCATTTCTCATGCATATTTCTCATTTCTTTCCCTACCTATTCTTTTATCTCTCTTATTCAACTTTTTAAATCCTTTTGGAGCTCTTCCAAGAAGGTATTTTGGGCTTCAAACCAATTCATATCTCCCTTTACAGCTTGGTATGTAGATATATTTTTTTCCCTTTTTGGATTTAGTGTTTTAATTTTCCCTGTCATCATAGCAGCCTTATATAATCAAAAGTTCTTTTTTTAATTTCTTGTTAAATTTGTTTTCCTCTTTTTGTGTCTTTCAAAGTTGATCTTTGTTCCTGGAAAGACAGAACATTGTGCCAAGCTTTTTGTGATAGGAGAATGTTTGGGTTCACCGGTTTTGAGTATGGGACCTAAAGAGTTTGGTGAATTGTTTACTCTTTTTGGTAGCCTATTCTAGTTACCCCTCCTGTTGTCCACTTTTGTGTTTATTAGCAATTTGCTTTTTGTGCTGGGGTAGAGTAAATACTGTTCTGCTGAACCAGAACTGAAAGAATCTTATTTGCTGACATTTACTGTAGCTTAGAGACTCTTACAAGCTTGCTGGGATACCATCTACGTTGTGCTGCACTCCTCTTTTACCCAAATAAGACTGACCTTTCCTGAAGGTTTTCCAAGGTGTCTTAATCTGGAAAATGTTTCACTCCATATCTTTGTAGGTTCAGTCAATCCACAATTTCTATAGAAGCTTGATTTAATGTTTCCACTGGAACAAAAGGAGACCTCAGACAATTTCCTGTCTTTTTCTGTTTTCTTGGCTTCACCTTTTGCCTCTTTTTGTATCCCTGCAGCTTAACAAAGAGATTTGAATACAATAGGTGCATAATAAATGATTATTGAATTGAATTGATTTCAATGTTCCAAATTTTTTTTTTAAATTACTAATGCTGAAAAAATATGTGTTTGGTTTAGATATTTGATTGGCTTAGAATATTGTATTATTGGTTTATAATATGTAATATATTAAGATGACTAAAATTTATTTTTTAATCTGTTTATTACTAGAACTTTGTGCTTATTGCATCTAATTTAAATCTCTCATCATCAAACATTTCTTCTTCACTTATCTACAATGCAAATTTAAGTTAAATATCATGCCTATTAAATAAAATGATGTCATGAAATTATATAAAGCAAAATTATTTTAAATCATTTGGAAAAGGTTAGATGAACTTTAGTCACTCCAACTTAAAAGATAAATTATTATGTGCATTCTTCAATATTTCACCCTCTCTGGCAGATTATTTTGTTTTTTACAGACATCTAGCAGATAGCACAAATCTGGTTCTTTCTAGCAAAAGCAGTGGGAATTAAGCAGAGTTAATTTTTAACTGAAGTCATCCAATGATTCCTTTAAAAAAATTAGTCTGTCCCAACTAAGATAGAGTTACAATTTTCGACAGAACTTCCCAGTTAATTAATAATTTTGATTTATGCTTATTTTAAAAAATAAGGAAAAAGTTAGGATTTTTCTGAAACATCACAACCTAGATGATAACTATGAAATATATAAAAGTCTCAGAACAAGTACATTTTATATTTTCCTCTAAAGTATATTTCCCCTTCTAAAATTAAATCATTTTCATCTTTATTACATCAGTAAAATGACAAGTTAAAAGGCTGGCTCATCACTGTATTTGATAGGATTCAATGCACTTTGGAAAAGGAAATTTTTCTTAAATTATATTGAAAAAAGTAAAGAAGGGATATCACTTAGCATGCTAGTGTTGGTACTTAGAAAAGACTCATAAGGAAAAGTAATTTTATGACAATTCATGGCATTTATGGCATTGAACATATACTTTGCCTTTAGAAAGATCAATTATAAAAAGAAATACATAATAAGCTTTATAGCTGTTTTTAAAATAAAGATGGGAAAATTGATAGTAATATTTTACAAGTGTAACAAAACTCTCCTTTATTACAAGAACCTTTTTAAAAGACTATGGTCTTGTGGCCATCTCCAGCAATGAGATGAACCAAATCAGTTCCAATAGAACAGTAATGAATTGAACCAGCTACACCCAGCAAAAGAACTCTGGGAGATGACTATGAACCATTAAATAGAATTTCCATCCCTATATTTTTGTCCACCTGTATTTTTGATTTCCTTCACAGGCTAATAGTACACTATTTCAAAGTCTGATTCTTTTTGTAAAGCAAAATAACTGTTAGGACATGTATGCTTATATTGTATTTAATTTACACTTTAACATACTTAACATGTATTGGTCAACCTGCCATCTGGGGGAGGCGATGGGGGGAAGGAGGGGACAAATTGGAACAAAAGGTTTGGCAATTGTCAATGCTGTAAAATTACCCATGCATATCACTTATAAATAAAAAGGTATAATAATAATAAAAAAAAAGACTATTGTCCTGTGGACTTTTGAAAAATACTTCTTGACTTATATACAAGATTTAATTTAAAATACAATTCTCTCTTGGATTATCCAAATATTGAAATGTAGTCAAATGTTATTCATGGGTATATATAGTTTTTATAGAGAAAATTGTGTGCAGTATTGGACAATACATACCATACAGTGTTAAAAAGTAATGCAATGAATCTGTGTGACTGTGGATAGATAATATTTTGACCCTGCATGAGAATATCATGCTTAGGTTAAAAAAAAACATTATTTAGCATTTTAAACACAATGGCTTATAGTATGGAGTAATGATTTCTTACATAAGAAATTTCAGGATTATCTTAAGAATCTGGGAACAAAATGATTCATTCTATTTGAAAATGAGAGCTGTGATGTCAGTTTATTTTCACATGCTATAAAAATAATACATTATTGTTTCTTTAATATGATTACATTTATTAAAGACTTCAACTTTTAGAGCAAATAATAACTATAGGCTAAGCATTTAGGATATCAAAGAAGGTGTTTCTACCTCCAAGGCCCACACTCTATCAATCTCTACATCTAGTTGAATGAAATATTTGCTTATAAATGTGTTTACTGCAGAATAATCATCCAGCATAGTAAATATAAATGAACTATAGAAAAATATTGTTGCTTTTCTGAAGATTTACCTAATGTTTCTAGTTCTATCTTATGGAACCAAACAATGCTAATTGCTTTTGCACTTGATAGTCATAGAAAAAGGAAGAGAGCAGTCCTTTTCTGTTTTATTGTTCTTCAGTCTTTATTTCCTTCAGTCCTCATGTAATATAATCTCAAATGCCTTTATCATACTGGTGACTACTTTTTACATGTACTTTCTATGTTTTCCTAAAAGGTAGAAATTAGTTCTGAATTGCACTGAAAGTGATACACAACAAGTATAGCTGCACTATTACTATCTAATTATTGGTTTCTTTGCTTGCTTTTTTCCCTGAGACAACTGGGATTAAATTATTGCTCAGAGTCACACAACTTGGAGATGTTAAGTGTCTGAGGTCAGATTTGAACGCAAATTCTCCTGACTTCAGAGCTGGTATTCTATCCACTGTGCCAACTATTTAAACCTATCTGCCTTTATTTTAATTAAGATTACAACAACTGATTTAGCAAATTTATTATATCATTAACTACTAATTAAAAATAAAAAAACAGTTCTTCAAAACCACAACATATTTAGCATTACTTACATATTTGTTATATTCTCTTTTTATTTTCAAATAAACTGCTGTCTATTCCTATTTAATAGAAAATCCTTAGAAAAGCTGCAGAAATAGAGACTTCTTGAAACTGTCTCAGGTGGGATTTGAAATCAGGTAAAGAAATACATTGATAATTTTAATAATATAATTCAAAACTATTTTAAATGCAAAGAAAGGTTAGAATCCAGGTTTTCTGACTCCTAGGTTATTGCTCTAATACATACTGAGAAATTCAATAGAAAATGTCAGTCAACAATCATTTATTAGTACTTATTATGTGACCAAAATTGTGATTAGTTTTAAAAATTATAATACATAAAAGAGAGACAGTACACTATTCAATATATAATAAAAACTTCATTTAGTGCAGAAAACAAAAATAATGACAAAATAACAAGATAATAAGACAGTTCCTGATATCAAAGAATCCTAACGGGGAAGAAAAAACATAATCGTATGTGGAGAGAGGCAAAGAAATACTCCATAGGATCATTGGTAGAGGAATTCTGGAGAAATATACCATGGTTGGCCTAGGAGTCATTTTCAAACAGTTTCCAGGAAGAGCCCTCCAGTTAGTCAGATGGACAAGTGACAGAAACAAAGGAGAGATCAGTTTTTGCTTTTGCTTGATCTGAGATCAGGATGGCTACCCCTGCCTTTTTGACATCACCTGAAGTGTAGTAGGTTCTCCTTCAACCTTTTAAATTTACTTTGTATGCATTGACCTGCTTCAAGTGTGTTTACTGTAAACAACATATTATAGGATTCTGGCTTTTAATCCAGTCTGCTATCTGCCTCTGCTTTATCAGGGAGTTTATCATATTTACATTTATGGTTAACATTACTAATTCTGCATTTCCTACCATTTTTTAACCCCAGATTATGCTTTTCTCTTTCTTTTCCCTCTTATCCCTCTTCCCAGTATTAAATTTATGAGCACCATTTACCTCACACAGCCCTCTCTCTTTAGAATACTTCCCTTAGATTCTGTCCTCTTTTCTTAAATTTTTCCCTTTTAATTTCTGTATTCCCTTCTATTTATCCTATGCGTTCCCTTTGGACTTTTCCTCTCCCACTTTTCAATGAGGTGGAAGAAGTTTCTCTGTAAACAGAATATGTATAATATTTTTTCTTTGAGTCAGTTCTGATGAGAGTAAGATTCACACTATGATCATCCCCATCTCTTTTCCTCAGATATAGTAGGTTTCCTTTACATCATTGTAAGATGTAGTTTCCCCTCTTTCCCTCCACTTTCCCCTTTTTCTGGTACAATTTCCTTTCCACCTCTAGATACTTTTTATATTATAACAGTAAACCAAATTACACATGTACCCTTTATGTAAGAAATACAATTCTTAAGATTTCTTTTTACCTTTTTATGCTTCTCTTGAGTCCTATATTTGGAGGTCAAACTTTTCTTGTTTAGCTCTTTTTTTCTTTAAATATATATGGAATTTCCAATGCTATATAAAATATTTGAAAAAATAGGGAATGAAGGGTAGGACTCCTACCAAACTCTTTTTACAACACAGACATGGTACTGATACCTAAACCAGGTAGGCTGAAAACAGAGAAAGAAAATTATAGACCAATCTCCCTAATGAATATTGATGCTAAAATCTTAAATACAATATTATCAAAAAGATTACAGAAAATCATCCCCAGGATCATACACTATGACAAAGTAGGATTTATACCAGGAATGCAGGGCTGGTTCAATATTAGGAAAACTATTAGCATAATTGACTATATCAATAACCAAACTAACAAAAACCATATGATCATCTCAATAGATGCATAAAAAACATTTGATAAAATCCAGCATCCATTCCTAATAAAAACACTTGAGAATATAGGAATAAATGGACTTTTTCTTAAAATAGTCAAGAGCATATATTTAAAACCATCAGTAAGCATCATATGCAATGGGGAAAATTTGGAACCTTTCCCAGTAAGATCTGGAGTGAAGCAAGGTTGCCAACTATCACCATTATTATTCAATATTGTATAAGAAACACGAGCCTCCAGCAATAAGAGCTGAGAAAGAGATTACAGGAATTACAGTAGGCAATGAGGAAATCAAACTATCACTCTTTGCAGATGATATGATGGTATACTTAGAGAACCCCAGAGATTCTACCAAAAAGCTATTAGAAATAATTCATAGATTTAGCAAAGTTGCAAGGTATAAAATAAATCCCTATAAATCCTCAGCATTTTTATACATCACCAACAAAATCCAACAGCAAGAGATACAAAGAGAAATTCCATTCAAAATAGCTGTCGACAGCATAAAATATTTGGGAATCTATCTACCAAAGGAAAGTCAGGAATTATATGAGCAAAATTACAAAAAACTTTCCACACAAATAAAGTCAGACTTAAATAATTGGAAAAATATTAAGTGCTCTTGGATAGGCCAAGCGAATATAATAAAGATGACAATACTCCCTAAACTAATCTATTTATTTAGTGCTATACCAATCAGACTTCCAAGAAAATATTTTAATAATCCAGAAAAATAACAACAAAATTCATATGGAATAGTAAAAGTCAAGAATCTCAAGGGAATTAATGGAAAAAAAATCAAATGAAGGTGGCCTGGCTGTACCTGATCTAAAACTGTATTATAAAGCAGCAGTCACCAAAACCATTTGGTATTGGCTAAGAAATAGATTAGTTGATCAGTGGAATAGGTTAGGTTCACAAGACAGAATAGTCAACTATAGCAAACTAGTGTTTGACAAACCCAAATATCCTAACTTTGGGGATAAGAATTCATTATTTGACAAAAACTGCTGGGATAACTGGAAATTAGTATAGCAGAAATTAGGCATGGACCAACTCTTAACACCGTATACCAAGATAAGATCAAAAAGGGTCTATGATTTAGGCATAAAGAATGAGATTATAAATAAATTAGAGGAACACAGGATAGTTTATCTCTCAGATCTGTGGAGGAGGAAGAAATTTATGACCAAAGATGATCTAGAGACCATTATTGATCACAAAATAGAAAATTTTGATTACATCAAATTAAAAAAACTTTTGTACAAACAAAACTAATGCAAACAAGATTAGAAAGGAAGCAACAAACAGGGAAAAAATCTTCACAGGTAAAGGTTCTAATAAAGAATCATTTCCAAATATATTTCCAAATCATTTCCAAAATATATAGAGCATTGAATCTAATTTATAAGAAACCAAGTCATTCTCCAATTGATAAATGGTCAAAGGATATGAACAGACAATTTTCAGATGATGAAATTGAAATTATTACCACTCATATGAAAGTGTTCCAAATCACTATTGATCAGAGAAATGCAAATTAAGACAACTCTCAGATACCACTACACACCTGTCAGATTGGCTAAGATGACAGGAAAAAATAATGATGAATGTTGGAGGGGATGCGGGAAAACTAGGACACTGATGCATTGTTGCTGGAGTTGTGAATGAATCCAACCATTCTGGAGAGCAATCTGGAATTATGCCCAAAAAGTTATCAAACTGTGCATACCCTTTGATCCAGCAGTGTTACTACTGGGTTTATACCCCAAAGAGAAACTAAAGAAGGGAACTGGACCTGTATGTGCCAAAATATTTGTGGCAGCCCTGTTTGTGGTGGCTAGAAACTGGAAAGTGAAAGGATGCCCATCAATTGGAGAATGGTTGGGTAAATTGTGGCATATGAATGTTATGTAATATTATTGTTCTGTAAGAAATGACCAGCAGGATGAATACAGAGAGGCTTGGAGAGACTTACATGAAGTGGTGCTAAGTGAAATGAGCAGAACCAGGAGATCATTATGTACTTCAACAATGGTACTGTATGAAGATATATTATGATGGAAGTGGATTTCTTTGACAAAGAGATCTAATTCAATTTCAATTGATCAATGATGGACAGAACCAGCTACATCCAAAGAAAGAACCCTGGGAAATGAATACAAACTTTTTGCATTTTTGTTTTTCTACCCAGGTTATTTTTACCTTCTGAATCCAATTCTCCCTGTGCAACAAGAGAACTGTTTGCTTCTGCACACATATATTGTATCTAGGATATACTGTGACATATTCAGCATATATAGGACTGCTTGCCATCTGGGGGAGGGAATGGAGGGAAAGAGGGGAAAAATCAGAACAGAAGTGAATGCAAGGGATAATGTTGTAAAAAATTACCCTGGCATGGGTTCTGTCAATAAAAAGTTATTATAATAAATAAAGAAAATCAAAAAAAAAAAAAAAAAGAAAAAAAATATATATGGAATTCACCTGTTTCATTGAATTTCCATCTTGTTTCCTGGAAAAAAATGCTCAATTTAGCAGGATATTTTATTCTTGGCTGCATAACTTGCATTTCACAATATCAGATTTCAGGCCTTTCATGTGGAAGGTGCTAGATCCAGAGTGATCTTATAAGGTTCCTCAGGATTTGATTTTTTTTTCTTGCTTCATGTAGTAGTTTTCCCTTGGTCTCATAATTCTGAATTTTAGCCACAATATTTCTTGGGGTTTTAATTTTGTGATCTCTTTCAATAGTTGATCAATCAATTCTTTCAATATCTATTTTACTTTCTCTTTCTAAGACATCTGGGCAGTTCTCTTCAATGATTTCCTGAAAAATAGTGTCAAGACTTTTCTTCATCTTGTCTTTCAGGGAGTCCAATAATCCTTAAATTGTCTCTCCTACATCCATTTTCCAAGTCGGTTGTTTTCCTCTTTGGCATTTTACATTTTTTTTCTATTTTTTTTTTCATTTTTTCATTTGCTTGACTGATTCTTATTGTCTTATTGAGTCATTCCTTTCTATTTGTTCAATTCTGAATTTTGGAGTATTACTTTCTTTATTTACTTATTTTAACTTCTTTTTGTATTTGTCCAAGTGAATTTTTGAATAAGTTGATTTGTTGTATGGAATTTTTTTTTCCATTTCGCAAATTTTGTTTTTTTAAGAAGTTATTTTCTTTTTCTGTTCACCAATTCTGTTTTTCTGAAAGTTGTTTTCTTTTTTTCACTTTATCAAATCTATTTTTAATGACATATGCTTTTTCCATTTCACTATGTCTATTTTGTGTTGCCTTTTCCAGACTCTCTTGTAAGGCTTTCATTTCCTTTCCTCATTTTTCCTTTAGCTCTCTTTTAAGATCCTTTATACATTCTTCTAGGAGAGCCTTGTGTGATGGGGACTAAGTTATTTTACTCCTTGGAGCTTTAGCTGGAGACAATCTGACTTTAGTCCTCTCAAGCTTTTAAGTCTTTTCTTCTCTTATGCCATAATAGCTGTCAATTGTTAGAGTCCTCTTTACTTTTTTACTCATTTTTAAAGTTAAGTTAGGTCTGCCTTTATGGTGGGAGAGGTTTTCCAAGCAAAGGCAGCTGCACTGCATCAGTGCTGATTCACTTCTATTGCTGACCTTGCCATGTGGACTTGTTAGCAATGCCCATCTCTCTGTACTATTTGCCCTGGTGTTTGTGGTCAGAGTCTGCTCAGGTACTCTGAGACTGCACTGGTCTTGGACTACGAGCTGTCTGGGTTGGCGTTTGTGGTCAGCTGCCTGGGCCTTGCTGTCTCTCTCCTGCTTCCAAATTGAAGCAGACCTTCTCTGGTCCACTTCCTCCTGCAAACCCTCTCCCTTGTGGGAAGTCACATGGCCACACTAAGACTGTTCTGACCTGTGGCCCTGCTCTGTGTCTGCTGGTGTTTGTGGTCAGCTGTTTGTGCTTCTCTGCCTCTCTTCCATTTCTGATTGGAACATCTATTCTGATCTGTTTTCTCCTGTAATTTCTCTCTCCCAGGACTCTGAGCTGTCTGGGCTAGCATTTGTACTGGTTGCCCTGGCTGTCTTCTTCTTGTTTCCAATTGAAACAGACCTTTTTTTTAAATGATCTTTGAAATTATCTTCTGCTGATAATTTGTTGCATTCTCAATATTTGTGGGTTCTACCCATCCAGAGCTAATTCAGAGGGTGGATTTTGTAGTTATTGTGAGGGTTATAAAGAAGGTCAGAGAGAAATGTGTGTTATCTTAATCATCTTGCCTCCACCCCCCAAATACTCTTATAAATATTGAACAAGATACACTTTGGATTTCTTTGCTATGAGGAATTTCTTCTGAGGAAAATCCTTTTATCAAAGCAGATTAAAATCTAGTTTATATCTTATGATCTTAGATAGTTTCCTGGGCCAGTATGAGGTAGAGTCTTGCTCAATGTCATAAATTGGAGAAAGAACTGGAACCTAGAGCTTCTTGACTTTGAAATAGCTCCCTATTCATCATATTATAATTCTATAGTGTCTCAAACAAAGTGATCTAGTCAATATGAATTGTAATGCTATACATCAAAATTATGTTTTTCAGGCTGTTACCAAAGAAGGATTCGGTTATGAGGAAGGAATTTTTTTCTGTGCCCTCACTAAGGTCATCTTTATAAAAGAAAACACATTGTATCACTTTTTTCTGTTTTTTTTTTTTTTTTTTGTGTGTGTGTCATCAAAAATAAGTATATAAACTATTTAGGATGCTAG